>NW_026860408.1:0-207099 GCF_026571515.1 Ruditapes philippinarum
CCCAATATGTACCGCACGCAGCTTGTTATGTTTGCTTAAATTGCAATTCAAAACTATTGGGTTTATTGGGTTTTATGAGCTAACAGTTAAACTTAAAACGATTATTTTACACAAAGTAGTGCATCTTTTGTTTATTGGTAGCTTCATTCAAAGCATTTCGACAAGTCTTTAGGACAAACTGTTTTATTTTATTAATGAAACATATTTGATGAATATCTTTTCAAGCATATGACATGATGCAGAAGCATGTTACATGAAACTAATGGAATCATGAAACACAAATCTCTCAAGGGGGAACATCTTTTACTTTTGATGTGCATGTTCGTTAACTAGACATGCCGATAATCGCTTTAATTTTTAAAAAAATATTTACATTGTTTATTCAAGACGTATCCCCTTGTCACATCATTTGATCCAGTAAACGTTTTATTTCTGTATCTGCTCGATAAACAATAACTTCTCTTTGTTTTGTTACATAAAGCTTAATTTACATTAGATATCAAATGCAGGTAGTGTCATCTTTTTATTCCTTTTATAATGGAAAACAGACTTAAGATCCAATAGCCAGAAAATAATATCAAGAAGAATTGAGTAATTATGTGATGATATTGATGACATTTGACTCACTGAATGTTCAAATCACCTATTCATTTGACATTATCATTTTGTTCTATCACCCTAACTGGGATATGATATTTATTCTATTATACCGCAAAATTAATATTCAAAATAGACATCTCAAACATAATAACTAATAACATAGGCCCTTCACGAAAAATATGCATGATAGCTGTTATGTACATGATGTATGCGGGCTGAAAATATATAAAAAATGAACGACGTGAGGTATAATAATGTGACATGTTCCACGTAATCGACCTGCAACAACTATAAGCATACTGTCATTTGTATGTCAGTACACCACGTTTCACATTAAAACGAATTTATCTTGCTTTAACAACAAGAAAAGTTACAATAAATGTATCAGGGTCATTTAACAAAACTTTAAAATTTAAATTACTTTATCAAATGTGCTTTCCTAAGACACGGAACTGTATCTCTTTAAATAGCGTACATGTGTAAACATCTTTGTGAAATTAAGTCTGATAAACTATAATGGTAAGCGGTAACAGTTGTCAAACATGAAAGATCTCTGTGGCTTTAAAAAAGAGGACAGAAAACAATGCCATGACTATTTCATTGGTATTTCCATTGTAAACATTGAAACTAACAGCAAACAACTACAATTCGACATAGAAGCGTTTATCCCATTTACAACTGCATACTCAGAAGCATTACAGTGACACCAGTAATGTATAATCCAAACTGTTGTATCCTAAATGAAAGACTAGATAAGTATAAAGGCGTCAGTTACACTATTTCCGATTCTCAAAACAGATTTTGACCATAAATAAGCACCAATGATAAACTGTCGACGTTTATAATTTGCATGAAATCCTAAAATATACTAGAGGGCGTGGACAGAAGTTTGCACTTGGCAGTACCGTCCATGTACAGGCTCAATCAAACCGAGCCTGCAACATTTTCAATTTTGTTGTTAGGATTTCTTATTTTCTCTATGTTCAGCAAGGCATAGATCAGAACTGACCGCGGACGTTGAATAAGAATGGTGAAAATGGAAATTTCGTTGACATTTGAAAGTCTCTATAGAAATTTGTACCGTGTGCAGTCATGAATATTAATGAAGTAACACCTTAGCTACATGTAACTATTAACTAAATGCAAAACTGTCTGTTTGCTACGATGATCATTATTTAAGGTATGAGCCCCCTAATGGGCACTATAAGGAACTATAAAATTGACAACATAGGTCAGTTATATGTTGAGTCTCTCTGAGGATAAACAACAAGATGTGATAGTCGCATTTAATAATACTTCCAGATACCTTGATGATATTTTTAATTTAGATAATCCTTATTTTGATCAAATGGTGTCTGACATTTATCCGCATGAACTACAACTTAATAAAACGAACTCTTGAAATTTTAGTACATCATTTTTGGATCTTCATATTACTATCAACAACAATTCTATTCACACGAAAATCTATGATAAAAGAGATGACTTTGACTTTTGTATAGTTAATTATCCACATTTAGATGGAGACGTACCCCATGCAACATCTTACGGGGTTTATGTTTCTCAGTTAATTAGATTCGCTAGAGCTTGTAGCAACGTAAAGGATTTCAACGAGCGAATATTTTTATTACCAGCAAGCTTCTAAAACAGGGCTACCGCTATCATAAATTACGGAAATATTTTACTAAATTTTACAATCGTAACTTTGATTTAATTTCTAAATTCAATAGTGATTTAAAAACTCTTCTGCGACAAGGGATTAGCCAGCCTGGTTTTTACGGCGATGTGATTTACAAACTTCGTAAGATTTTGGGTCATGGTAATTTTTCTGCTGTTTTTACTAAAATCATTAAACGTTTTATTAAAAGAGGTTATGACCCTACTATTTTAAGACATACTGCATGTTTAGTGTTCAACCCTTTTACAGTTGGACACTACGCTTTCCTCTTTTGATTGCATCTGACGGACCAAGTGGGAGACTCTATGATGGATAGTTCGTAAAGCCCTTTGGGACTGAATTGTCTTAATGTTCGTCTTCTGCCTTGCTTCGTCGGGCCCTTGTAGGTGATTTTCTTGTTGCTCTGTCTTCCTTTAGGACATTGAGTACTTTTGCTGTGGTCATTGGGTTTACTTTTATATGTTTCTACATGATCATTTTAGTGTTTTACTTATTTAACCTTTTGTAACCATGACAACTGTTAGAATTTCACTTGGCGGGGATTCATTTTATTTACACTGTCTCGTTTATAGGAACATGGTGGGGCTAAGAGCGAGGTTTGGTGCACCATTAACCGGTTTAAACTCCCCAGCAGTCATAATTATGCTGCTGACCGTTCCAAGGCGGCGCCCCACTCTGTTCCTCAGATGTATGTCTATGTTGTTTTGGTGACACTTTTGCTTGTGTCCCTTGTTGTTTTCTCGTCTACGGTAAGTATCTTCCCCATTGCCTCTATATTTTAATTCTTTGATTAACACCCCCCCCCATCACCCGGTCGCCTGTCCCCTTTTCCTTTGTGGGCCTTTTATTATTTTCTTTGAATTCCTAATCAGTTATAAATTATTATTATTTTCTTTGAATACCTAATCAGTTATAAATTATTTATCATTTAATGTTTAACATGTCCGTGCTCTGTCTTTGCCCTGTCCTGTTTTTGTTTGGGGTCCGCCTGGGCTCCTTGCCATTGGTTCTTGTTGCTGGGTCATGTGGGGGTTGCGTTCATTGAACGCCGCCTTTCCTTGTTGATCTTGTTTATCATATTTTTTGGCTATTAGAAAGGCTCTTTTTCAGAAATGAGAAACTCTAAATATTCTATATTATAATCATTATGAAAAAATGTTTTCCTATAGAACATTTTTGAGAAACAAATAATAGCATTCAGCTAACAAATGACCCAGCAAAATTTTTGTTTCTTCTCAAAATGTTTGAAATATGTATATAAATGTTACCCTACCCCACCCATTTACTTATTTCATCATTTTTCTACTTGGAGGGCCTTATTCAAAATATCCCTTAAATTTACTCAAATCAGGGGCTGTTTTCAAAGTTTGCATAAATTTTCTTAAAAGTATATTGGTTGCGCTTGTCAAATATAAAATACTTTTACCGTCTTGCTTTTATTTTATTAGACTTTGAAAATATCAGGTACCATATTTGATAAACAATTTGGCACAATTTAGCCAATAAATACCAATACTAATTTCATAATTAAAATGAAACACTTTTTTCTTCTCAAGAGTGATATGAGAGATACAAATAATGTTCATAGAAAAAAAAGAAAGAAAAAAAAGTTGCCGCTTCTGGGGGCTTGAACCCACGCCCCTCAGTTACAATGCATTTGACAGTAGTTCTAGCCTATTTGAATACTCTCGAAACTGGAGATAATGCATTAGGTGGATCATACCTTAAAACACCAAAACGTTAACATAAAGAGTCTAGTGAATATATTGTTGCTGGAAATGATATTATCAATCATTCAGTTTATTCTTACGACTTAGTATTACTCGGTGACAGCGAACAAATTTTTCAATTCTTATTTGACAATTTATCAATATAATGTATTAAAACATAAACTGACTTATCAATATAGTTAAAAACAAAATAGAGTTTACGTGGAGAGGCCTTTATTGCATTCTTCAGATTATATTTTTGATAATCGGCCTCATTCAGTGATTATATTGTCTTGCCCTTATGTCCTTATTGATACTGAAATATTTGTTATTCATTCATTATTAATTTAGCAAGGATAAAGGTATATTTAAACATGCATGGCATTATAGAAGAAAAAAAGAATGTCCGTAGTGAATTTTGATCGGTTTTTGCAGTGACACAAAACATTTTCCTTGCTTGGGAAAACAATCAACATTCACGACAATTAATTGATTAAGTCTCACAAAGTTGTTTATCAGACTTAGTGTCTAGTCATTATTATTTAGATCAAATATTTTACAATGTCCACATTCTCCTGTAAGAAAAGAGATTAAGAATGACGTGCTGGTATTAAATTTATCTGTGATTGATATTTTTCATTATTGCAGTTTCATAAGTAGATTCAGAAACATACTAGAATAATGTGTAAAGTAGGTTTTCAGATCATGTTTGTATCTGAAAAAGAAGCAAATTACATTTCTTTTTGCAATCTATGATAATGGATGATGTGAAACAAACCTTCTGGTGGATATCCTTACATATTAAGTTGTTTAAGCAATTGTTTGCTGCACTAGCCATTATACTTTCTGCATATACGATATGTGCTCAGTGAATACTTCCACGGCCTTTGTCGTCAATTCATACGCATCAAAACTTAAATTCGGTGTTAAATAGCCGATAAACACCGCTAATACTGATATTATTTCTTAAGTAATCAAAACTATTTCATTGTAACAGGGACGGAAAGAATAGCAAACTCATCAACTAGGCAAGGTCACGTTAAATACCATGCTATAAAATATAATATGCCATAACGTTTGAATGTTGTAAATTCACATATATAAGCATAAATTAATTATTAGGTTTACCTAATTATCGACAAATAATGAAGAATGAATATAGACATAAACTGTCTTGATGCAATTTTTTTGCAAGCGTAAACAAACTGGTTATTATTATAACAAATAATCGTTTAAATATGAAAAAAGTAACGTAACACAATCAAGAAATTATTAATTCCTATGAGAAATATATCTGTGACAACTGTAGGCGGCTTGATAAGACAATTCTTGAAAGATAAAAGTGACAGCAGGCTTACAATGGTATTATTTATGTGACTTTTGTGGATAATTAAATACAACATATGATAGATCTTTCAAAGATAGCAAAACATTTATCATTTGTGTCTCATAAACTGGGTGATTCATAGATTATATAGATATGCATTGAAGTGTTTTATGATATTTCAAAGTTTCAACTCCGATATATTTTTCCCTCGTTAATAATGTTTTGAAAACAGTTATATGATTATATCATTTATTCACATACAATAATCTTTAATCTGTCAGAATCAGAATCTATAGTCCTCGAAAAAAAGATGTGTACATTAACTAACACAGATCATTGTCAGGCTTGAATTTAGATTGTCCATTTATCATAAACATGTTAAATGCACCTGGAGATTTTGTACCTGGAGATTTTGAGTTTAAATTTAACTGTTTGTTTTGAAATATACGATCTCATCATTATATGTTTGCTACGTTAACCTGACCTAATTAGCTTTCATGAATTAGAATATCAGTTTTTGCGTTTAAACTCCAATAACAGCTTATTATCTTAATACGTGTTGCATTATATTTCAATTGAAATGATGATCATTTTTATCATTGTGTTACGACCATCATTTTGATTTATAACAAAGTTTTTTGTAATATGTTAAGTTTATAGTAAAAAAAGAGTGCTGAAACACTGGAAACTTTTTTAATTCTTTAAGAACAAACTGTAAATTAAATCAATTTATGATTAATACTTAAACTATTTGTGTACAATATGCTACGAATATTAAATCATACTTCGGCGGAAGTGGATATAGCACAAAGAGTGTGACATTTAAATTAATATACTAAATATGACTAAATTCCGACGGGACGACACTATACTATCGTTGTCAAACACAAAAGTGTTCAATTGAATTGCCTTGATTATATTTTTTGATTTTGTTTAATGTCTTAAAGATATGGTTTTTAAATATATTTTTCAAATCTTTATCTTGTATAAGCGAGACGATTTTTCTTACAACAGACACTGTTTGTGTTCTACTTATGGAATTTTTACTCGGTAAAAGTGCATACATTGAAGTACTAAGATAGCTATTTAGGCATTTAAGATACACATACGCAAGTTTCATTTGTTATTTGTCACGTCGAAATCTTGATTAGCCGTTGGTAATAAATTTTAAGCAACTAGGTTTTACAAATGTCCATGATAAAATAACATGATTAAAATGTATCCCAGACTTACAAAGAAAGACACTTGGGGTGACTTGCCTTGTCTTTCATCACGTACAAATTAGATTAGATTTTCTTTAATTTGTTTGCTTGGAGAAAAACTTCGAAGCTGTCATTCATCCAGTGTGTCTTGAGACACGTAAATCTTTCAGTGATGCTTGTCATATTTCTCTTACAGTGCAAAATATATTTACATATATATTTGCGTTATATACGTTCTATTCTATTTTGAAGATTTCTTATTTGATAACAAATAAAAGGAAAAAGACACGACATTCATAGTTTACTGTGTGTTTGATGAGAGTACAAAGGGTTTGATTTCTGTAATATCAATGTTTATTAAACATTGTATACAAAAATCTCCTATCTATATTTTTTGCAAATATGTTTTCTGCGTATCTTTTAGGGATATATATGTTCGTGTCCTTAAGAATAAATGTATTTGAAATTACTTTTTGGAGATACTGTCGTAGTACTTATTACATTAATTATTTTTGCATTTAATCTGTTATTTACCGGTATTTTGCATGAGAAACTATACACTTCTTTAGCTTTTCACTACTGGGCAACATTTAGTGGTGTGCTTATTTCAGAGGAATAATTTACTGTTGATATGTATAGTTCAATACTTCCGTCCCAAATCATTGTTTTAGGGTATAAGCACTGTTAAGAAAGTTGCATGTCTAAAGTTATTTTTGTTATGATTTATGTTACAAATAGTATGTAAATAAAGTATTGTATCCAGGTGACGCATCGTATGGCACCACAATAAATTGCTCAAAGTGTTGTTACACTTTCCAATGTTTCTTGCCAACAGTCATTTTCGTAATTATTCATGACACGAAGTTCAAGCGTACTGCACCCTTATTTTATTCACGCGTTTCAAAGCACCACATTTACATAGACCCAAGTATTGTTACTTGCATAATCTATTTAAAACGACAGACTAAATTTGTGACAGTAGTATGAATATAATTGTACCGAGTAAAACGTTCTTCAAGTGTTCCATTTTATTATGAAATGAAAACCGTCTTAACTGGAAATATACTTTTAATTTGATTTATTATCAATAAGGCATTAAATTATAGTCCACTGGGTTGTAATTACCTTGTTTTAATAAGTCGTTCAACCATGTGTTTGTATTTATTACCGCATTTGCAATCTTCGTAGTTTGTTTCGTAGTTTGTTGATCAATTCTAAAATTGGAAAACTACTCCTTTGTTTTCTGTTGTTTAGGAATCAAACATGCAAGTTTTAATGATAATAGTATACTAAATAGATATCAATTAAATAAGTTATTTCAATTATTTATAAAATAATTTTTTATTTGTATTGTCACTAGATTAAAGAATACATTGTATTATGTTCATTGAATATAACATTGAGCTACGAGACAATACATATGTCTAAAATACAGTAATATAATAAGACGTGTGTTACAGACCTACCATGATAGACACTAGAGATGTTGTTCATCACACACATATATTAGATTAGAATGTTTTTACTTTGTTTGTCGTCAGAGGAAAATCTCATCTGACAATCAATCATTGTACATTAAGAGGATAAACAGTAGTGAGACATTTTCTGTTACTTGAGTCTTGTTTAAATTCTAAACGGTGAAAATCATATTCATGTATCAGTTGTGTATGGTTTTCGTTTGTTTTGATTTATATGCTTAGAATGTCAAATTATAAATGAAGTTGTCCGACTTATATGTCTTTTTTCTATGAGCTTCTTTTCTATACAATAACAAGACTACTTGATTTGTATTATTTGTTATTTTAAAATTGACGGTGGCATCTCAACCAAAATATTACTAACAGTTGTATAACATTTTATAGATTTTACATTAAATTATTCATATATCTGATTAGGAATGATGCAGTATATGCCTAATGTTTTTGAGTTATAATGATACATTTTTAAAAGGAAATCGCTATTTTAAGCCATGTTGTACAAGTAAATGGATGAATAATAATGCAACTCATCAGGAATGTTTATTGTTATAATAAAATGATGCTTATTAAATGCTATCATATTAAATGCTTATTGTTCGTTTTATTTTTAATTTATAGCTCTTTGTAGATTGAAAAGCATTCTAAAAGGCTATTATTTATACATATACTAGTATCCAAATACTTAATATTTAGGAATAGATAATACATGTATTTTCAAACAGAGCCAATACTATACCTGGTTTATTTATTTTTCACCATAACAGTGTTGTTACTTTTTTATCATCATTATAATAAATGTATATAGGTAAAGCCCTGGTAAATATAATCCATATTCGATGACAGATTAGTACAGACAGTTTGTATAGCAACATTTTTGTCAAGAATCATGTTAGTTAACGGGAATAACATTTCTCATTTGCACTGCAGAATCATCTTATTGCATACATTACACCTATAAAAGCATTGCTATACACGTCAGAATTAATTTTTAAATTATGTTTGTTCTTAGTCTAACTGCAATGAATAAGGAAGAAAATGTGCATATTTTCTGAACACTGAATTTCTCTTACATGCTGTAACATACTTACAAAATCCCATAATAATAATAATAATAACAACCAATGTCATAATATCTAGAAAGGGTCTTTACCTTTAGTTTTGCTTGGTTGGATCATTATAATATTCTGCTGCCGTTATATGAATCATACGGCAAAATATGTCAAATCAATGCATTTGCTTGTCTATAATAAAACAAATAACACTATACATATATCTTTATAACTTTTTATCGAACAAATTGAGTAAATTGAAGTTATGTTAACGGTTTAAAATTTAAAAAATGGTGAAAACTATATCACTTTATTTATAAACTGTGTACAGTGACAAAAAACGATAATATAGGTTTTGGTAACATTTATTTACTAAAAACATATATAGTTGACTTGACTTCACGCCTATCAGGTTTTCTATTATTTAAATGATAGCAAAGAAAACATTAAGTCATACTCTGTTTTTATACAATTCTCGGTTTTATTTTTTAAAAAAGTCAACTCATATTTGTTCTAATACATGTATATATACTGAAATACAGAAAGCTATGTTATACAAATCAAATTTAGTGTTCTAACCGCCATGTTTTATGTTGTATTGTAATTTGATGTTTGTAATGATATACGTGGACAAGTTGCACTTTATTCTGTCAGTCTCAATAAGCACTCGGTCGTCTGATACTTCCCAGTAGGTTTTGTAAAGTCGTGATTTGCATAATTGGCATTCTTTGGTTGTCTGAGATTACTTTTACAGCACTTGTTTTGTTTCTATATCTGTAAGTTTTTGAGTGAATTGTTTCCCACAGGGATGTTGTTCGAAACTTGTGATAGGCCTTTTTTACAAGAATTTACATAATTACCATGAACACAAAAAGAAAGTTGTTGTGTTGTCGAAAATAATCTTATTTGTAAGACGTCTTTGTGCAAAAGATAATATGTACAAAATGTGTAAAACAAGAAAAAAATAAAAAATACAGAGTCCCTAAGAACACCTAACCGACAAAAATGAAGGTTTTGTTTGATTAAGCCTGTTAATGAACCGGAGTTGCAAAGGCATGCTACCGTCCACGCCCACTAGCACCGACTAAAATAGTATTCAACAATTTTAACGTGATATGAAAAGATATGAATATTGTTATATCCGAATTTGTGTACATTTTGATTAAAATACGATTCACAATGTCTGTTATATCTTTATAGTTTAAAGCACTTACCATTTAAAAATACAGATCTACAAAATTATATGATAGTTATGTTTTTGTTAATAAATCATATTAACTATAAACTATACATTTTTTTGGCATCACGAGAGTTATATGTACACTTTTTAAGTATCATCACTATAGTATATGTTTATCTTACGTTGTTAATCAAAATTATTCAAAAGTACATATTAGATGACTATCAGTTACTTATGTGTCACTCAGTCAGTACGCACCGTAAATACGTCTTTTTAAAAACAATGCAAACAATCTGTTTATAGAAAGGATGTGTTGAAGATATCATTAAGTTGGCATGGCGATAGTTGAATTGCAGCGGATAGATACGTTATTTACTGCACATGTTCTACAAGACGATCTACGCGTAGTGAATCGACAGGTAAAAAAGTAAATATGGGCATTAGTTTTATCAAATCAATGCATACGAAGACCATATAATTTAATTACATGTAAACGTTAAAAAACAGTATACTTTTGTGTGTTATTTATTTAAAGTAGTATGCAAATTACATACAATAAATTGGAAGGTTTTGCTATAAAGACTATACGGTATAAATTAAGTTTTGAAACCATTCTGAAGCTTTTAGGTCTGTGTAAGAAGGCATAAAAGTGTAACTGCTACAGAAAAGGTAAAATAATAACATCCCAATTATTGTGCCAAATTTAATCAGTATTGAATCATTTTTTAAGAGGCTTTTCAACTGACGCTCAAGTATTGTTACTTGCATAATCTATCTTAAAACGACACACAAAAATTGTGATTTTAAATTTGTATTTTGTTACTGGCTGTTTTCATTGAAAAGCCTCCTAATAAAAGTTCAAACTGCTATTGCACTATCAAAAATGCTTTAATACTGATCAAATTTGGCACAAATAATGAGTGGAACCATAGCCTTTATAACAGCATGCTACATCTGAAATGTCTTGCTACCATGGCAACGGGGGACATCTTAAAATTGCCAATAAACACTATTTTGCGTTTAATTTTTTCCATCAAAACTTATTACAAAGTGCTGCAATTTCTCAATGGATTGAGATAGAGTCAAAGGCTTTTCAGCGTTTGTTACATGTAACGTTAAGATCTACCTTTAGCCATTTAAAGCCTCTCACAACTCCAAAAGTTTGGTGGCATTTTTTAAATTTACATTGTTTTGAATTTGTAATATTCGCGTCAATCTCTGAATATCAATGCATATTCATGCATTAAAGCATCTTTAATATCAGGTACATTTGTAAAAAAAATGAAAGTAAAGATCAACAAGGCAAGGCGACGTTCACAGAACACAGCCCCAGACACTTTCCAGTCAGAAAAGCAGGGCACCCAGAAGGCAACGAAATAAAAATGGGGAGATGACACATGGGCGGTGAAAGGAGGGGAGGGATATGTAATAAATGAAATGATAAGAACTAAATACTTTATTGTTGTTTCCAACTGTTTTATGACAATACAGAATATTCGTTTCAATTCATTTTGTATTTTCAATGGCTGATAACGATCCTTCACAGCAATCACTATCTCATAAATGTATAATTTGATAAGGCAAACATGAACATTCGGTACTTATAAAAACAAAATGATTGCTTCATTGACAAAATTTCTTCATGATAAATCATAGATCGTTGTCTTTTCATGCATTTGACAAGTAGCAGGGACGGGTAATATAAATCTGATAGAAACATGACATGCAAATCTCTCTGGAGAGAACTTCCTTCCATTTAGAAGCATATGCTTTGTCAATATCTCATGTATATAAAGACTATTACATGTATTTTACGAATGAGTTTTCAGAATGCAATCTTTTATTTTTCAAAAGTGCATTGTCTAGAAATATCATTTCATAAACTCAGCTTTATATATTTGTAACTCAATGATCAACAAATGTTCTGGTCATGAAATATAGATTATTGCATTTTTACAATTGAAACATGCTTATTTGCATATTATAATAAAATAGTTAAAGTTATCCATGACATTATATCTACTTATCATTAATACTGCAAATAAATTTCTCAAATTCTGATTGACTTTAGATATTGTATCCTAGCGCCTTGGGTTATATTTATCTCATTCAGGATCTATTCGTTTAACAAGTCAGCACTTTGCATTGTTTAGCAAAATTGACTTAAGACACTTCAATATCCAATGACATTTTGTATGTAATTATTTGATTCCAAAGTTGTTAACCACACGGATTTTAACGTATGGTACAACCTTAAAATTACCTGCATAACACTTGACCTTAAAGCTTTGGTGGCAATGTACAAGTCTTCCAATCAGTATCAAATTTTATATTCGAATCAAATGATTTTTTTTTGATTTTCTTATATGCATAAAAACCACTCATTGTACGAATTTGTATCTTGCAATTAATAATTCAGAAATGAAAACTGAGAAATGAAAACAATTTGTAGGTATCAAAATGATGAAATAAGAAAAAATTCTAGACTTGAAACACAATTTATCAACTATTGTTTCATATAATTAATAGAAATGAAAGATCATATGAAACTTATAAAAGAAGGTTTGTCAAGAATTCGAACTACGCAGTGAAAATTCCATCGTTTTACAACTAGGCCATCGAGCAATATTTATCGCGATATATACTATTATCAAATCTTATGTGTATCTTATAATAAATTAAAGAAATTAATGAAAACCTTCTGCAAATTAATGACTCTCAGGTCAATGTTGCCAAGCAGCATAACTAAATATATTTGAATATTTTTTTAAATATTTGAAATATAAATATATATTTCTCATAAAATGAGGATATTTTTAGTTTAAGTGAATATGTTATCACTTTAGCAAAGAAATTATTCCTTTTTAACACTTTTTAACGCGCAGCAAGCTTATGAATGTATAAGCAATCTGGCAGAGTCCACATTACAACAGATGGCGTAAATGTCTTGACTGCTTCGTTTGTTACTCAGTAATTTGAAGGATGCAAAATCATCTTTTTAAGCGATTAAGGTAATTAGATCTACATTGTATAACACGTTGTTCATATAAAATTATTATAGTTTGATTTCTTTTTAAATGAAATTATTTTCGTTTCGAACAATGCGCAGTTTATGGTAACTGTTATATCTATAGCAAATATTTATGATTTTCGTTAATTCGATTTACTCTGTTGCACATGCCTTTATAATTTTGAACGATGTTCACGTGCGTGTACTGTATATAAGGGAGTATATGTGTATTTGACAGAATACAATTCGTAAAATGACAGAAGAAAGCAGTTCAGATTTAAAGAGGGCTCTTATTGGAGAAATGCAAGAAATTTTCGACCAGATGTTTTCAGAATTGAAACACGATTTGAAAGCAAAAGTAGAGTGGACAGCTGAAATTTCAAGAAAAAAGGTCAGACTTAACAATTCAATTTCTTTCTCCAATGCTGGAAATAAGAAGCAATTTAATTTTAACTGTGAAATTTTAGAGCTGTTAGACATTTGTGATAGAGCAGTTAGTAAAAGAGATGCTTCAAAAGCTAAGCAAGTTTTGAAAGAAGCAAGAGAAAAATAAGAGCATAGAAATAAAATTATTCGTATTGCTGATAGTTCCTCAGCTGGGTGGTATACAGTAAATGAGTACGAGTTGTGTGACTTTGCTTCTGATTCGGATGATGATAGGCGTTTTAGAAAAGCAGAGGAAAGAGCTATCAATAAGATTGAAAAACGTAAGAAAGCTGTGTTTTCTGATATTTTCAGCCCTATTGGGCAGTCTTCTTTTCGCAGCTATAGAGGAAATAGCACACCCTATTTGAGAGGACCCATGGGACAGCGCTTCGTGCAGTTGGGGGAGGTAGTATGCTATAAATATGGACAAATTGGACACTTCGCATCAGGTTGTGCCACCGAATACGAAGTAGCAACATCTAGAATCGGATCTCGTGGTCGTGGAGCATTGGGATCAGTCGCCACACCCTCTTCTCAGTTCAGCCCGCAGCAACAACAACAACAACGATTCAGTGGGAACTAAGGCATGCAACAACAACAAACAGCAAATAGAAAGTGATTCTGATGATAAGTATTGGACTTTTGCTAATAGTGACTTTTTCTCTAGCATTAATTATCATTCTTTTATTGCAAATCAATTCGAAAACTCTTGCTCAATTATCTGTTAAAGGAAGAATAAAAAGTTTTCTGCAATATTGGACTGATATTATTCAAGTAGATAGATATATATTGTCTGTTATTGAATATGGTTATGTAATACCATTTTTAGTTCTCCGAGTTATATTATGAAAAATGACAAGTCAGCTATAGATCATTCGGATTTTGTTGAATCACCTACTATTTATTATTAAAGAAAACTGTTTGAAATTTCAACGTTCAAATGATGCCAAATCATTTCTCGAATTCTGGAGAAACATATTAAGTTCTCCTTTTCAGAAATCTTTTTTTAAAGATTATGTACCGGAAGTGTTCATATATTCTGATGCGTCAGCGGTGGCTGCATATATTGACTATGATGGTTCTGTGGCACACAAAATATGGTCAGATTATGAACGTTGTCAGAGTTCGACGTATAGGGAACTGTTAGCAATTCAACTTTGTCTGGATATTTTTATTTCAAAATTTAAAGGTAAAACTGTTCAATGACATACAGATAGAAAGAACTGCGTAAGCACAATAGAAAAAGGTAGCACAGATTTAGTGTTGCATAATTTCGCATTTAAAATATTTATGTCATGTGCAGAAAATGATCTTTAAATATTATTTGGATTAACAGGTCGCTGAATAAGACGGCAGATAGTTTAAGTCGCATTATTGTGTAATTATAAACACAAGTGATAGACTTTGGCAAAGACATGGTAGATGGAAGAGTGCAACTGCTAAAGATGGTATTGTGAAAGATTCATCGAAAAACACATTATCTGTGTCTTTAAACTTTGATTTATAATACATGATTGTATTGAAATTTGATTAAAAACATTCATAATGCAAATCTTATTAAATAGTAATCAATTTATTTCATCACTTTTTATTTTGAGATAAAAGCCTTACTTTTTTATCTTTTATATGCAATTATCGTGCAATCTTGCAATTGTGGAGACGATAGTAGTTAGGGTTCGAACCTAGACTCTTACTTTAGAATTTGTGATTACATGCTAACAGTTATTTATGTTATTATTTCTGATTTAGTTTCTATTACGTACAATACTAGAAATTAAGCAATTACATATTTTTAATATTTTTTGAGATATTTGCAATTAAATATATTCATATATGAATATTTTATTACGTTTAATGGACTTGTTAATTTATCTAGAAAATTGTTAAAATGAAATCACAAAAGTCTAAAAAAAACACAGAATAATGCCCGGGTAGTTAAGTCAGTGTGTTACATTCAGAGGCCAGCCTATCTGAATGTAGTCAGAATGACTAAAATATTTGTCAAGATTATTTTTGTAGACTTTTGGTCAGGATGACTTTTGTATAGGCCAGGATGGCTGAATTTGGCCAGAATGGCCGTTGTATAGGCCAGGATGGCTGAATTTGGCCAAGATGACCGTTGTATTGGCCAGGATTGCTGAATTTGGTCAGGATGACCGTTGTATAGGCCAGGATGGCTGAATGTTTTTGTTTGGTCAGGATGACCGTTGTATAGGAACAGGATTGCTGAATTTGGGTTAGGATGACTGGTGTATGGGCCAAGATGACAGAATCTAGTCATGATGACTGCTGTTAAAGCCATGATGATTGATTTTGGTGGATGATTAGATGTGGTCAAGGTGATTAAAGTTAAGGCAAATAATTTTCATTAAGACAGGTATAGTTTATTTTATTACCCCTCACTTTTTCGTAATGCTAATTTCCCATAGGCCTCTGGGAGTTATTTTTACTGTTAATAAAAGTGTACCACGTGACTAAGAATTTTGTACTGTTACATAGGTACACGGATTTATATTAATATAAATCCGTGATAGGTAACAGTATTTTTTAACAGTATAAAATCTGGTCACGTGGTCTATTTTCTAAATAAAATGGCCGCCATTTTTTTCTCGATTCATTCTTATTTTCGACGTTAAACCCCGATAGGACATCAATTTCTTCTCTGGAGTATCTATGACACCCATAAAATTTAGTAGTTCGCACTCTGGTGTGCTTTTCGTGTATAAAATATCTTTTTGTTGAATAGTAAAAAAGTGAACATCCGTTTCAACGGAAGTACTTGCAATGTAAATAATTATGTGTTAAACTGGAACATGCAGACGATTTAAGCATGCAACAAAGGATTATTTAACAATTTTAATCAGTGAAACGTTACAGAGATGGTGGACAGACATAGGATATATTCGTTATTCTGTCAAAAACCATGCTAGGAATATTCTGGAAACAGAAGGATCAGATTTCACAGATCATAACCGTGTAAATGAGTTAGTGTTTTGTTTTCTAAATAAAACGGTTAAACCTAGCTTATTGTAGTCTTATGATTTGTCGATATCATCACTTGCATAAAGAATAAAAGAAAAAGAAAGCTTCTCAAGTAGGCCTCAAGTACACTTATAACTTAAAAGGTAAGGACACTTTAGTTATTGTTACTCTTGGTTTATTTTTGTTTCAGTTAGATTTAGTTGACAATTTCAGATCATCGCAGTATTTTTGTACGGGGTAATAAAATAAATAACACATGGGTTTTTGAGTAACAGTAAAAATATCATCCCTCGTAAAATACTGTTACCCTCGGTTACCCACAAACCCATGTGTTATTTATATACTGTTTTTGTTTTGTTGGTCTTTAAATCAATGCAGTTATAAATTTTTGAAATTTTCAAATTTAATGGTTGTAATGTATTGTGATTTTCTTCATTAGTGTTTTCTTCATGGAGCTGTTTTTCTACATTTTTATTTGTTTGGGTCGTCAGACCAAACAAATAATGGTAGCGAAATTTCAGACTCTAATGCTGTTAATTGCAAATGCCGAAAGTAGTCCGATTTTTTGAAGCGGTTACTTCCCTTTATATGTACACTAACGCCGAAAAATTCAGGGGAGATCACTGCGTAAAGATGGTAAAATGACAGGCGCATTAATTTTCAAGCAAAATAATTCCCGAATGGTCGAATATTCTAATATTGTTTTATTCTTTATAGATGTACATGCTTATAGTAAGCGCCATGATAAATTACACAAGTGTTAAACAACAGTTAGCGTCGTTACAAACCCTAATTTAGAATAATATGGTTTTCTTCAGGCCGTAAACATATAAATTCACCGTGGCCGATGGGTTTACGCGCTTGCTTAGGAAGCGAGAGGTCTGGTGTTCAAATCCCAGTTAAGGCAACTCATTTTTTTTTCAAATTGTTTAAGTCAAATAAACATTGGATTGAATATCAGTGTTGCAATTAGTCTTTTAGCCAATTAACTACAATTAAAACGCTGGAAAGCATTGGTGCCACTATACAAAAACAAATTGGTTTATTATCTCACAACCTTCACCTTTCTGACATTCTGAGACCCAAACACATTCAGTGCCTTCTGTGCTTTGATTTCTCTCTTTGTTTGCTCGATAATTCTGTCAAATACAACGACCTAAACCTATGTTTGTTGTTGTTGTTGTTTAGAATAATTTGAGAATAGAAAATAATTGATTTACTCACAGTTTAGTGAGTAAATGAATTTATGTTCGTTTCGAACAATACGCAGTTTATGGTATCTGTTATATCTTTAGCAAATATTTATGATTTTACGTTAATTCGATTTACTCTGTTTTTGAACAATGTTCACGCGCATGTACTGTATATAAGGGAGTATATGTGTAAAAGCGTCACTCGAGGTCTGTTTTTGACAGAATACAATTCGTAAAATGACAGAAGAAAGCATACATATTCCCGTCCCACCCACCCTTTTTATGTTCTGTACAATTCGTAAAATGAGAGAAGAAAGCATACATATTACCGTCCCACCCACCCTTTTTATGTTCTGTTTAATTTTACAGTCTTTTCTTAGTTTCAGATATTTGCAGTTGATTTCATCATGACTCCCCGAAATTCGAGTAAGCCCTCTTTCCAGCAGATGTCTTTTGCAATAGACTAAGGAAATTATTGATCTTGAAATGTGATAATTCTGTCAAATTCGACGACCTAAACCTGTAATGTTTGTTGTTGTTGTTCTTAAGAAGTATTTAAGAATAGTAAATAATTGATTTACTCACGGTTTAGTGAGTAAAATTATTTCTAAAAAAGTATTAGAGAATCCGGGTATCGATCCCGGTACCTCTCACATGCAAAGCGAGCGCTCTACCACTTGAGCTAATTCCCCAATCAATTCCTTTAACGGCAAATAAATTTCATCTGCGTTGCAGTTCGATAATTACTCAAACAAATTTTAATTTCCTCTGTTATAAACGTGAATAGTAATATGGCAGATTACTTTAAGACACCAGTCTCTTCGGTGTATTCAATATGACCGCTTGCAATATTCTATAAAATAATAAAGGTTATATGCTTTGATATTTTTTGTGTAAAGACAAAACATTTACAAATTAATTTGTAGGTTTGTTTTCCCGTCATGTACCAATATGGGTGCAATATTTTATTTTCTTGGTACTTGCAGCATATACAAAACTAAATCATTATATTTTGCCAGTTAGCGTATGGAAGGAAATGTCAACAAAAATATTGGCCGAAGTAAAGGGTCAAACCCAAACATTTGCGTTACTGGCACGACGCTCTAACCGACTGAGTATATGTCTGCTGATATGTACTAAAATATGATAAAAAAGATCAACAAGGAAAGTGTTAGGCAGCAGTCAATCCAGTTGTGTGGCCAAATTTAAAGTTGAAATGTGTTATTTGTTTTGTGCGATGCTCTTTTTCAATGACACCTGCTTTAAATAAAATTGTAATAATAATATTATTAATTTTTTTTATTATTATTATTATTATTGTTTTTACTTTTATTCTACTGTTGCCAGTAACCCGTTCTGTACCTATGTTAATTTAGATTAAGATAACACATTAAGCTTGAACTGTTATGAAACTTTTATACAATGCCCGTAAAAAATCCTTGAATAGTGGCGTCATATACTCTCTCACTAACATGTTTAAACGAACGAAAGTACCACCTTTGCAATTGAATCACTGATTGTACAGATAATTGTTAGGAAATGAATCAGCAATAATCTACTATAGAATTTATTAACATAAAGAAGAGAGTTCCTTTAAACAAGATTCCAAGCTTCATTTAGGTTTGTATCTGATGTCAGATAGAAAGATATCATAGACAGTGTGTTTTCAATAACATCTTTAAGACGTTTAAGACTTTTACTCTATGACAAAAAGATACAATTAACCTTTACGATATGTATCAAATGCCCTATATAGAATGTTCTTTTAATCTAATTTACTTGCTTTATTTTCATTGTCTTTTGAAAGTTTTCCAATAACAATAATTGCACCAAGTATTCGCACTGTTTTCATATAAATTGTTCTATACTGGTTTTCTGAGAAACACAATCTTATGTTAGATATCTTAGAAAAATTATTATTCAATTGCTTATTCTGTAATGGTTATAACAGTCTATAATATTGTCTCATTCGCAAGCTAGTTTGCTTCACTGGCTGAATGAGGGTTAATAAACAAATATGAGGGAACAAAACATAGAGAAGTGGAAACTATTGAATTCATTTTATCTGATTGAATTTATTTGAAACGATACCCGCATATCATTAATTGTTTCTTTTATACAGTAAGTGAGTTAATATTGTATGTATCAAAATTATTTCTGGTCTTTGGAGAAATAGGTACTAGTAATTTTCTACTTTATGGTAAGTATACATAGATTGTTAAGATATTCTTTCAATAATTAATGGAATGGAATAACAATGCATAAGATGTAATACTTGCAGAATTACTGTCAGGTAGCCGCCTTTGCTTATAAAAGAATAAGTGATAGATGTAATATTTAGTTGTTTTATACTTAATGAAGCAAAGCATTTTGTTTAAAAAGTGTCAACGACATAAAAGAATAATTTAATTACGTTTTAACTTTTTGTTGCATGGAGTTTATATTTTTTCGCATGATATAGGGAACAAAATTTATATGAGTACATTCGGCGTTTATTTGGACAAACTACTAACACTCAAAATATTTTTGGTCATAAATAGAAAAAAATATCTAACAATTATAAATGTATCAGAATATAATAAGTTTATCAGATACTTTATAATTGCACGTCTTTCCACATTCTTAAACTATGAATGCATTTAAAGATGTTAATATGCTTTATTATCCAGATTTAATGTGAGCGGGCGAGTATAAAAATGAAACAACCAGAATTTTGATCGTTGATCAACTTTAGTTTTCTAAAAAGCATTTTGTGAAAAAAACCCTGTCGTAAAGAAGTTTTCTATATACTGAGACCATTGGAGATAGATTCGTTGTATAACATCTTTTTACGCAACAATATTAGTTTCAGGCTCGTTTTGATTTCACCTGTTTCAACTGAATGGTATTGGTTGATGCAGCTGCAGTTCACATCCCTCTATCTGCCGTTCACATTCCTAGCTTTCGTATAAGCCACCAACCCTCCCACAGTTGCCGTCCTCTATTCATCTTGACAGTTATCATTTCCCAATATGTACCGCACGCAGCTTGTTATGTTTGCTTAAATTGCAATTCAAAACTATTGGGTTTATTGGGTTTTCTGTGTTAACAGTTAAACTTAAAGAGATTATTATGCACAAAGTAGTGCATCTTTAGTTTATTGGTATCTTCATTCAAAGCATTTCGACAAGTAAAAAAACTTTTTTTAAATGGGCTCTTCTTGTCACTTTCGGAAAGACTGTTTTATTTTATTAATGAAACATATTTGATGAATATCTTTTCAAGCATATGACATGATGCAGAAGCATGTTACATGAAACTAATGGAATCATGAAACACAAATCCCTCAAGGGAGAACATCTTTTACCTTTGATGTGCATGTTCTTTCAATAGACATGCCGACAATCACTTTAAATTTAAAAAAAAATTACATTGTTTATTCAAGACGTATCCCCTTGCCATTAAACGTTTTATTTCTGTATCTGCTCGATAAACAATAACTCCTCTTTGATTTGTTACATAAAGCTCAATTTACATTAGATATCAAATGCAGGTAGTGTCATCTTAAATACCTTTTATAATGGAAAACAGACTTAAGATCCAATAGTCGGGAAACATTTTAAGAAGAATAAAAAACTATATGATGATAATGATAACATTTGACTCATTGAATGTTCAAACCACCAGTTCATTTTGTTCTATCACTCTAAGTGGGATATGATATTTATTCTATTATACCGCAAAATTGACATCTCAAACATAATTATTAATAACATAGGCCCGGCAATAAGAATACATATGAGGGCTGTTATGTATGCGGGCTGAAAATATATAATACATGAACGACGATAGGTATAATGTGACATGTAACATGCATTCGACCTACAACAACTATAAGCATACTGTCATTTGTATGCCATTTTCATAAACGTATGTTTACACCATGTTTCGCATGCATTAAAACGAATTATAGTATCGGCTTACCCTGCTTTAGCAACAAAAAGAGTAACAATAAATGTATCAAGAACATTTTACAAAACTAAAGTATTAAAATGAAATTTTAATGAAATGTGTATCCTTACTTTATAAAATGTGCTTACCTTCGCGCTAATACACGAAACTGTATCTCATTGTTGATTTTTTTTCAAAATAGCTTACATATGTAAACATCTTTGTGACATTAAGTCTGATAAACTATAATGGTAGGCTTTAGCAGTTGTCAAATATGAGAGATCTCTGTGGCTTGAAAAGAGGAAAGAAAATTATGTCATGACTATTTCATTGGTATTTCCATTGTTAACATTGTAACTAAAAGCAAACAACTAAAATTCGGCATAGAAGCGTTTGTCCCATTTACAATTGCACATTAATCAGGCCCATTACAGTGACATCAGTAATGTATAAATTACACTGTTGTATACTAAATGAAAGACTAGTTAAGTTTAAAGTCTAAAAAGTGACATTAGTGTCGATTCTCAGAACGGATTTTGACCATAAATAAGCACCATTGATGAACCGTCGACGTTTACAAATTTGTATGAAAATCCAAAACAAAGAAGCAAAATATTAAATGGTAGAGGAAGTTGAATAAGAATGATGAAAATTTCGTTGACGTATTGAAAACTCTATAGAAATATGCACGATGTGCAGTAAAAAATATTAATGAAATAACACCCTGGCTACATGACATTGTAACTATTGGCTCAAAGCAAGACAACCTGTCTGTTTTTCTACGATGATGTTTGATCTTTATTTAAAAGACCAAAACGTTAACATAAAGACAATTTAATATTTTGCTGGAAATGATATCATCAATTCTTCAGTTTATTCCTGCTTGGTGACTACGAACAAATTTACAATTCTTTTTTGACAATTCATCAATATGGCGTATTCAAAAATAAACTTATGTACTATCAAAAAGATCAACAAAATAAATTGTACATGGAAGATGCATTTATTGCCTTTATTTAGATTATACTTTAGATTATCGGCCTCATTCAGTGATTACATTGCCTTGCCCTTATGTCTTACATATTACTTTAATATTAACAATTCAGTCGTTATTTTGGGTTAGCAAGGACGAAGGTTCATTTAAACATGCATGGCAACATAGCAAAAAGGGAATGTCTGTAGTAAATTTCGATCGGTGTTTTCAGTGACACAAAACATGCTCCTTTCTTGGGAAAACAATCAACATTTACAACAATTAAATGATTTTATTACATGCTTTTCGTTGGTTTATAGAAATATATCAGTGATATAAAACTGGTAATTTCACTGTTTGAAACAGTAAAATTACCACTTTGATAATTTCACTGTTTTGAATTTAAGCCCCTTACGTTGTTTCAGTGAAATACCAGCGTGCACAGAACTGGGTACCAACTTAATGACGTGACGTCGTAAATGACGTCACGTTGTATTATTATTTGGCGCGTTTTTTTATTCAGTATTAGGTACAATGTCTTTTTAAAACGTTTCTTTGCATATAATAAAAAGAAAATTTGTTTAGTTTAGTGAAAGATCGAAATATATTTCACCTTGTGAACACCAAAAGACCATATTTCACTCGTGGCCGCGCCACTCGTGAAATATACCTTTTGGTACTCACTCGGTGAAATAAATTCCGATCTTACACTGAACTAAACAATTATCCTCTATAAGTCTCACAAAGTTATTTGTCAGACTTAGTGTCATGTCATCATGATTAAGATCACACATTTTACGAGGTCCACATTCTCCTGTAAGGACACAGATTAAGCATGACGTGCTGATATTAAATTAATCTATGATTGATGTTTTAACAATGAACAGATACCCGTGTTTTAGCCCGTATTTTAAAAATATGGCATTATTAAGACCATTTCCGACAAAAAATAATTTCAAGCATAATCCCTCAAATGTAACATTTACAATAAACAATGAGATAAAAAGTGGCTTCTGACTTTCACATGTATAAAATGTATATTTACCATTTTAAATAATGTTATGTTGTTTTAATGGTGTTTATGTAAAATTAAAATACATCAAATACCTTTAATTAGTTGTTTATACAATGTGTCATTTATCTGCCAGTAAAGCAGTTTAAAACAGTGACAAACATGTCTGACTATCATTCCTATGTATTAACCACTGATATTGAAGGTATATGTGCCTTACTGGTGTGCTATAATCTAGGGTCTCAATAAAGAGACCGACTCGATAATAAGACCACTTTTTGCTAGTCCCACAAGTGGTCTTAATAGCGGAACTTTACTGTACTAGTAATTTTGACTGTTTGTAGAATATAACCAAGCTAAAACAGTTGGCAGTTTAAATAACCTGAACTTTGAGGCGAAGAGCATATAGGAAACAAATATATAGCTATTTATTTATGGCCATATAACCTCTCTAGTTCCCTTTCTATAACATAAACATAAAGTGTAAGATTATATTTCTATGGATGCAATCATAATTGCAGTTTTATAAGTAGATTCAGAAACATACTAGCATATTGTAAGTAAAGTAAGTTTTAAGTTCATGATTTTATCTGAAAATTTCAGAAGCATATTATATTTATTTGCAATCTATGATAATGGATGATGTGATACAAACCTCCCATGGGATATCCTTACATTTTAAGTTGTTTCACCAATCATTTGCTGCTGTAGCTCTTATACTTTCTGTATATACGATATATGCTCAATGAATACCTCCTGGGCCGTCGTGGTCAATTCCTCCGCACCAAAACTCCAACCCGGTTTTAAATAGCCAATAAACGCCGCTGATACCGATATTGTTTGTTAAGTTGTCAAAAGTATCTCATTGTACCCGGGATGGAAAGAATAGCTCTAAACCCATTAACTAGTCAATGTCACGTTAAATACTTTACTATAAAAAAGAATATGTCATGACGTTTGGCGGTTGAAAATTCATATATATGAGCATAAGTTTTTTATTAGGATGACTCGACAAATAATTAGGAATGAATATAGACACACGCTGTCTTGATGCAGATGCAAAACTTTTTCAAGGGTAGAGTAAAAACTGGTTATAAAACTTATGTAACAAATTATCATTTTAATATGAAGTAAAGTAACTTATCACACACCCGTGCCGATTTTGCGACTCCGTGAAAAAGGTATTGCACGGCCGTGCATATATTTTGACGTGACGTCATTAGCGTTATACAAACATAGTGTAAAGACGCGCTAAATGTTAGCGTTATACTATAGGCGCGTCAATGAAAAATGACTCTTTTTTCACTTTAAACGGTCTTTATTTTGGGTATGTGATAAATAGAATATGAAATTCGTGTAAGTTCATTACTGAATTTATTGCACTCGTTGAATGAAATAATATCATGCTCGCCAGAGGCTCGCATAATTTAATTTATTCAACTCGTGCAATAAATTCAGTATTGAACCTACACTCATTCAATATCCTCTATGTATCATAATCAAACAATAATTTTAATTCCTTTGAGGAATACATCTTTGACAACTGTGGGCAACGTGATAAGACAATTCTTGAATGATAAAAGAGACATCAGGTATTACAATGGTATTATTTATGTGACTTTTGTGGATGATTAAATCCTGCATTTGATCATTCAAAGATAGCAAAACAATTATCATTGGTGTTTCATTAACTGAGTAATTCATAGATAACATAGATATGTATTGATCTGCTTTAAGATATTTCAAAGTTTCAACTCTGATATATTTTTCCTCGATAATAATGTTGTGAATACAGTGATATGATTATATCATTTATTCACATACAATAATCATTAATCTGTCAGAATCAGAATCTGTAGGCCCGAGAAATAAATATGTGTACATTAATTAACACGGATCATTGTCAAGCTTGAAAATTACGATTGTCTGATTATCATAAACATTTTAAATGAACTATTTTGTACCTGCAGATTTAAAATTTAAATTAAACTGTTTGTATTGGTATATACGATCACATCATTGTATGTATGGTACGTTAACGTGACCTAGTTAGCTTTCATTAATTAAAATATCAGTCTTTGCGTTAATACTTTAATAAGAGCATATTATCTTAATACGTGTTGCATTATATATCAATTGAAATAATGTTCATTTTCATCATTGTGTTACGATCATCATTTTGATTAATTACAAAGTTTGTTATCATATGTTACGTTTTATGGTAAAATAGTGTGCTGAAACACTGGAAAATTTTGAAATTCTTTAAGAACAAACTATAAAGTAAATCAATTGATGATTATTTATGATATGTTACGAATATTAAATCATACCTCGGCGGAAATGGAGTTAGCACAAAGAGTGTGACCTTTAAATTTATAAAAAAAAATATTTTTGCTACAACTACACGAATATGACTAAATTCCGACGGGATGACACTATACTATCGTTGTCAAAAGTGTTCATTTGAATTGCCTTAATTATATTTCATGACTTTGTTTAATGTCTTAAAGATATGGTTATTAAATATTTATTTTCAAATCTTTATCTTCTATCAGCGAGACGATTTTCTTACAACAGACACCGTTTGTGTTCTTCTTACGGTAAAAGTGCATACATTGAAGTACTAAGATAGCTATTAGATATAAGCACGTTTCATTTGTTGTTTGTCATGTCGAAATCTTGATTAGCCGTTCGTAATATATTTAAAGCAACTAGGTTTTACAAATGTCTCTGATAAAATAACATGACTAAAATGTAGCTCAAACGTACAAAGAAAGACACTTGCCTTGTTTCTTATCACGTACATATTGGATTAGATCTTCTTTAATTTGTTTGCCTGGAGAGAAACTTCGAAGCTGTCATTCATCCAGGATGTCTAGAGACATAAATCTTTCAATGATGCTTGTCACATTTCCTTTAAAGTGCAATATATATTTACATAAATATTTGCGTTATATACGTTTTATTCTATTTTTCAGATTTTGTATTGGATCAGTAATATCAGTGAGACCACACGACTCTCATATCTTGCTGTGTATGAGAAACAGAATACAATTGATTTGTTTTTGGTAATATCAATGTTCATTAAACGTTATATACAAAAAGCTCCTTTTCAAAGCTTTGCGAATATGTTGTCAGCGTATCTAATAAAAATTTGTATGTTCGCTTCCTTAAAAATTGATTTGTTTGAAAAAGTTTTTATGTTGAGTAAAGCTATTTTTTTGATTACATTAAAAAGGGGCCTTTACGTAATCCTTTTATGTATATTGCAATGTGAGAAACTACACACTTCTATCATTTTTACTTCTGGCATCATTTAGTGGCGTGCTAATTTTCAGAGGAATTACATACTGTAGACATGTATGTTAAATACATACGTCCTAAATTCTTGTTTTATGGTATAAGCACTGTAAAACAAGTTTCATGTCTAAAATTATTTTGTAATGATTTATGTGACAAAGTTGCAGTAAACTGTCCCATTATAGATATGCAGGATGACACGAAATTCCAGCGTACTGTACCTTTATTCAATGCACCACATTAAATAAGGACAAGTATTGTTACTTGCGTGATCTATCTAATCGACAGAATAAAATTCTGTCAGTAGTATAAATTTAATTTTACCGTGTTAAGCGTTCTTCAAGTTTTCCATTTTATCTGTTCTGTATCATGAAACTTAATTGTCTTAGGTACACATATACCTTCCTTTTAATTTATTGTCAATAATGTATTAAAAATAGTCCACTTGTAATAAGCCCTTCTGAGTGTATATTTTATTACCGCAATTGCAACATTTTATCGTTGTTTTGTAGTTTGTTGATTATTTTTTAAAAGCAAAATGATTGCTTTGTTTTCTTTTCTTTAGAAAATAAACATGCCAGTCATACTCATAATAATATCAACTGGAACAAGTCTCATCTAAATAAGTCATTTTAATTAGTTATATAATAATCCTTTATTTGTATAATCACTAGATTAAAGAATAGATTGTATATGTTCAGTGATGAATAACATTGAGCTACAAGACAATACAAATGTCTTAAATACTGTACTATAATAAGACGTGTATTACAGACCTACCATTATAGACACTAGAGACGTTGTTCATCACATACATATATTAGATTAGAATGTTTTTTAATTTGTTTGTATTCAGAGGAAAATCTCATCTGACAATCTATCATTGTACATTAAGTGGATTAACAGTAAGACACATTTTCTAGATCTGTTACTCGTGTCTTGTTCAAATTCCAAACGGTGCAAATGATATTCATGTATCTGTTTGGTATGGTTTTCTCTTTTCTTTTGATTTTTTTGCTTGGAATGTCAAACTATTAATAAAAATGGTCGGTCTTCTTTTCTTTACAGTCACAAGACTGCTTGATGTTATTTGTAATTTTGAAAATGACAATGACCTCTCAAACAAAGATAGCTAACAATTGTAGAACCTTTCAAAAATTATTCATATATCCAATTCATATATCCAACTCGGTTCCATGCAGTACATAGCGCTGTAGGTCTTATATAGATTGGGACAATTTTGATAAGAATCAAGTATTTTCAACCATATTGTAAAAGTAAATGTTTGAATTGTAAAGAAACTAATCGGGAATGTATTTTGAACTAATGAAATACGAAATATTAAGAAATAGCTTTCATTTTCAAACATAGTCAACAATTGACCTGTTTCTTTCTTGTTTGTAAACAGTGCTATTACTCTTTTACTCATCATTAGATAAATGAATATAAGGTAATCTCTGGTTAGTCTTAAATGTTTTTTGTGGCTACATTTTGTTACTTAAGTTTATAAAGTTTGTAAAGAGACATTTATGTCCATAATTTTATGTTAGTAAAGCTTATAACTAGAATTACATTCTTTATTTGCACTGCATAATTATTTTCCATACATATCCACCTAAACAATATAATAGCTAAACTCACCAGAGTTAATATTTTAATTATGTCTGTTCTGAGTCTAACTGAAATCAATGAATTTAAATGATTTGAGCGAAAATGTGCATGCTTTCTTTCTCTTACATGAATTAACTTACTTAATTTGAATGACCAAATTACATTTCATAATGCAATAATAATAATAATATTCAATGTCATAATATCTACAAAATATTTTTTTCTTGCTTTTGTTGGGTTGTATAATTACGATATTATGCTGCCGTTATATCATATGGCAAGATATGTCAAATAATTGCATTTTCACGTCTATAACAACAAAAAAAAACATTATACATGTATCTTTATAACTTTTTATCTAAATATATTTAGTACATTGGAGTTATGTAATGTAACTGGTGATTTTTTTTTGGTGATACGTATTTACTATATTATTTACACATATAGTTGACATGACTTTACGCTTATCATTTTTTTGTTATTTTAATGATATCAAAGAATACATTAAGATTTACTTTGTTTTCATATAATTCTTTGTTTTCTATTTCAAAAAGTCAACTCATATTTGTTCTAAATATATAATATATATGATGTGTTATACAAATCAAGTTTGATGTTCTAACCACCATGTTTTATGTTGTATTGTAATTTGATGTTTGTAATGATATACGTTGACAAGTTTCACTTTATTCTGTCAGTCTCAATAAGCACTCGGTCGTCTGATACTCCCCAGTAGGTTTTGTAAAGTTGTGATTTGCATAATAGGCATGCTTTGGTTGTCTGAGATTACTTTTACAGCAATTGTTTTGCTTCTATATCTGTAAGTTTTTGAGTGAATTGTTTCCCACAGGGATGTTGTACGAAACTTGTGATAGGCCTTTTCTACAAGAATTTACATGATTACCATGAACACAAAAAGTCAGTTATTGTGTTGTCTAAAATAATCTTATTTGTACGATGCCTTTGTGCAGAAGATAGTATGTACAAAATGTTTAAAACCAGAAAAACAGAATCCCTGAGAACACCTTATCGGCAAAAAATAAAGGTTTTGTTTGATAAAGCATTTTAATGGACATGAGTTATAAAGGCATGCTACCGTCCACGCCCAGAAGCACCGGTTAAAATAGCATTCAACATTTTTTTACATGAAATAAAAATTAAAATCTCCGAATCCGTGTAAATTTTGATTAAAATACGATTCACAACATCTGTTATATTTATATAGTTTAAAGGACATACCATTTAAAAATACAGATCTTCAAAATTATATTCTACTTGGCGATCTACACATAGTGAATTGACAGGTAAACATGTAAATATGGGCACTGGTGCATACGAATACCATAAAATTTACTTACATGTAAACGTTAAAAAGTATACTTTGAGTTTTTATCTAAATCAAAATGTCATTTACATTAAATGAATTAAAATGTATTGATATTAAGACTGAACACCATTTAAGTTAAAAATTTCAAAAGCTTTTAAGTCTGTGAAAGAGGGCAAAAAGTATAATTGTTTCAGAAAAGGAAAATAATTACACCCTGATGCTTAAAGTGGTAGCAAGTTTATTATATGTTCATAACAGAAATCTATAAAACGCTCTACATATCGTGCATTGAAAGGTAAACATGTATAAAAGTTCTATATTGGTGACAGTTGATCTTAGTTTTATGGCAGGTTATTTTAATAATGACAACAGCGTAAAACAGCAGCACGGTTATAAGCTATGGTCAGGCTATTTGGCGATAGCAAGCCCCAAAAAAATTACGAAAAATGCCGGAAATGCATTTATTTTCAAATTTTTTGCAATTATAATACTAAAAAAATTACATTGATGAAGATGTCGTATGCCGCATGCGACAGTCCTATACTAGAACATGTCTATAGGACGTATAATTTGACTGAAATTCGTGTCATTAATTCAGTTTCTTGACGTCGTTGAATAATTTTGTTTGCAGTAAAACTCATAAATAATTTTTAGCATGCATATTCGAAATGACGATGGGATGAAAACGCAGTGGTGTGTCTTGCTAGAATCCTTGCCGGTGGTCCGGTGACCCTGAGTTGCATTTGTTGAGCGCCATCCTTCCTTCTTGACTTTTTTATATTTTGATATCAGTCAAATCGGATTGAAATAGCAGGCTGTGAAGTAAACTTTAACTGTCAACCATGTTTTTATCAACCTAGAAAGCTTCACTTGAGACTGAAAATTTACCTACTTTTTTTTTTATTTTCGCTTCTCTCTAGATATCTGCTTGATATTGTTATAAAATCAGGTATCAAATGCTGTGAATAGAACTAAAGAAAATACGATGGTGGTTCTGGACTTAAGACTCAATAAAACTGAGTCAAAATTTTGTACCGATTTAGTTGTTTTCACAGCTCTCGGGGCGGGATCTCTCCTTTTATTTCATGTAAACAGTGTTTCTAGTTTAGGTTTACATAATTAGAAAGAAGGGCATTATCTGCAAATGAATCAAGCAAGCACATTTTCCTTATAATGTCAAATTAGTTGTTGTTTTTCAATTCAGGTAACTACATTTAAAATCGACAAGTAATCATTCATAAGCAAATATCCATGTTTGTGCATGATATAGCCTGTAACATGAAATTTATTTTAGTTCGTCCGTTTTAGAAGCTATCAACACTTAAAAATATTTTCGAATCCATTCCCTGAATTAACAAGTTCTCAGCAGTTTTCAACTCAAAAAAATTATGGCTTTACCGTCGTATGAACACACCTGTTGTGTTTCCAAAGTTAAAAGTTTCATAATGTTCATATTTAAAAGCTGATTTCATCTTAAGTCGATGGTTTGGTGGAGGATGCATGCTCTTTTGAATATTCCTTTCTTTCTGTATATTACCACCCCACCTGACCCCCACACCGATAATATTTGAGACCACACGGCAAGCAATCATTTGATAACTAGTATAACCGCAACTTATTACGTCTTGATTCCAACTGATTTAAATGTATGACGTTATATCCGTAAGTTTGATAAATTTGTTACTTTTCATGGAATTTAAATTTTGAAAAAAAAATAAAAATGTATTTCCAATAAATTGACACAAAATAATAAAACCGCTGATAAATTGAGATTAATATCATTTAATAACGTATTTAATTACAAACAGCTGACAATAGAAAGCCACAATATTGTTTTACATCTGTTAAATTATAACTCAAGTTAAATGAATTGATTTAAATATGCTATTGTACTTGTACGGAAATAATAACATTAATCATGTACTTCCAATATGCCTTTGATCAATTTTATTATGTACAAATGCATAGAGACGGGTTGAATTGAAACTCTGCATTTTACTTAAATATCAAACATTAAGATATCTATGTATCAAAACAGGAAGATACTTTGGAAGTTGACATGTGTATGTGTATCCAAAATAGAATCTAGTTCTGTGAAATTTGCGCTTAATGCATCTAGCGTACCAATTCTTTCTGAAACCTTGGGTTCGCTTCCCTAGAGTTGTCAGAGGTTGAATTTAAGAACATAATAATAAGAATGATTATGTACATGTATATTTTTCATTGATCTTGGTTTTGATAAGAAGTAACACCGACATGGTTGTACGTTTTATGTTTACTCTTTATACAAGTAACGTGTTAAAATTCAAATGTTACCTTTCTATGTATGCGTCATAATATTATCATAAAATTAACTTTAAACTGTTAAAAAAAAAAAATTTATAGTTCACTCGAATAAAATATCTAACATTGATGAATTGAAGAGAAACAGGATCCGGGAAAATAACATTTGGTGGTTTGAACATAGTAAATAGTTTTGTTTTTATTTCTACGAAAATATCAGGTAATTATTAATGCATTACGAAATACAATAAAGTGATATGAACTTTAAAAAACAATTAAGTAATTTGAAGGACACTTCAAAAAAAAAAAACTTTTTTCTCCTGCTTTGCGGTTTTAAACATCATGTTACATATACTTGTTTGTTGTTCTCAGGTGATAATCATTAGTAATGCTTTACATTGTGCAAGGTACTGCCTCTAACCACAAAGAACAGTAAACAACATTTGAAAGCTTAAAGATCCGGTCTTTAAGAAAAAAATGAAAATGCGCGCTTATATAAATAAAGACACGCTAACATTGGTCAACAAAGGAAATTTGTGAACGCAGATAAGTTATCAACGTTATATTTTAGTTTCGCCTTGATTTTAAGGTAAGTTGGGTTTTTGATAATGTGATATGTATTTAAACATTTCATAATTCTCATTATCTAACGAAATCAGATGGTGTTGTATATTATTGCTATGATATTTCCAATATGTTACTAACAGACTTACGTTAAGGGAGAAACCAATGACATGATAATAAAAAACGGTCTCGTGAAATAGCGAATATTTTATTTTTGTCCAAATCAAAACTTCAATCATGTTGCCAAGTTATTTCTTGAGTCAGTGTTCTACACATATGCATGAAACTTATATTGCATTGACAAGTGTAAGAAGTTAATATAGTAGTAAGAACTAGTAAATATAGTAGTAAGAAATGATTTTGCTAAACAATGTTCTATCTTAGTACTGCAAAAGTCCCTTTCGAGTGTCACATGCAGGAAACTGATGCATTTTGTATTGTTGTCAAAAAGTTAGAAAAGGTCGTCAAGAAATTGCAAACGTGTCAGAATGGGTGAGTTTGGAAAAGTATTCAAGTCATGGGTTATAGTTTTTCAAAAGTAAGTCAAACGGGAAACTATTAAAAAAACTTCGGGAGCTTAACTAAAACTGCAACCATTCTAGTGCCCGCTTGAACTGACCTCGGGCAGGGTGACAATGTGACCTTTGAATTTCTTCCGAAGTATAATTCTGTAGAGAGTCATTTTACAGGTGATAAAGTTTGTATTTGTTGACCAACAGCTAGGTTGTGGAAATAGGTAACATGTGACTTACATGCAATGTGTTGAAATCTTATGTCGTACTTTTATGTTGCATCTGTTATTTTGTAGAGTTCAATTTATAAATATTTATGAATGAATGGCTCTACAGTGCACCAACACAAGTTAGGTCATATGACGCCAAAACAGGACAGATAATTTTGGCAAACATCAGGGGTCAAAATCACCTCACCTGTTGGAGTTAAGAGATGCATATTGTGGTCATTCGCACCAATTAAACCCTTCAGCCACAAGAGGCATAAAAAGATAAAAGTAATATGTTTCAACAAAACATATAACATCAATTATCTTTTTTTTCCCAGTGTAATCTGTTGATGTCATTTTTTATTTACAGCCAGTTACCATGATATCAAATCAAGCCATCCTATGTGTTCTTTTTCTGGCAGCGTTTTGTATATCTGGGATTCTAGGGGCAGGTGGAAATAATTGTTGGGCTCCACCATCATTCTTTGGATCAGAATGCAAGTATGTAACACATTTATATATAACTCTGTAGTTTTTATCTTAAGGTATTGGAAAATTGAAAATAAAGTTGGGGTGTATGCTTATAATGCACTTTACGGTTTTGGACTTTCAGACAATTTTTTTGTGAAATTAAGTAACTAAATAATTTGTAATGTTGTCCTTTAAATAAAGTCTTTTGCATTTATAAACGTTTAAAAATGAAAGAATAAAAACACACATATATAACTGTATTGAATTAAATTATCTCCCTTTATATAAATAATGAATCGTGAATATGAAATGTCCCGATCGGTCTTTTGTACAAACACGATCATTTTGGTTGACCATTCAGACAAACTGTATTTGAAGCATATTGGTTGATGTGAGATTTTTACCAATTACTTTTGATTTTGTTTGATCTTGAATATATCAGGAATGATATTTAACATTTGACTTAATTCCTATACAACCAGTTTTATAGAAATAAAACAGTTTTATTACAAAACAATGATGACCCCAGTGAAATTTAAACCCAATGTTTATTAAGAAAGGCGTATCTTTATTTATATATAGAAGCTATATATGTTTAACCTTTTCTGCTTATCTCCTATCAGTGATACGCAATTTCCGCGTCAACAATTATGAATTGTGTATCTCTTTTAAAACAATACTCTTGAAAGACCAAACTTTGCGTTTAGTATAATATTGTATTGATAAAATAATATTATTCATATTCTTTTAGGTCAACCACATCTATAATTGGTCGCCCAGGTCATAAAATCGTGTATTCGATCAGCTTTAATGGAAATACTTTGCTTTGCTGCAAAGCTTTTTACTGCAGGAGCAATAGATGCAAGCTTTATGATATAGGATGCAGCGCTAGAAGTTGGAGGACAAATCGCCTGCCTTGGGGAAACAATCTTGCCACACCGTCACTACAATGCAAAGGCGTTGTTCTCGGAGCAGCTTATTCATTCACCCACTAGATTCCGGTTCAGACTCATGCCAAGTTCATAAGTTTATTTTTGAAAAATATCACAAATAACATTAAATTTGCTTCTTTTGTTTAACAAAATGGTTATACTGATTATACTATTATACCTTTTTCATTTATCTTTTTCAATGTATTGATTTAAAACAAGATTATAAACTGAAACAATGAAACAATTTGTACGTTCGACGATGACACGTGATGTATTTGAATAATTTTGAAATTTAACAATTCCCTTCATTTCATTTTTATCTATTATTATTATTATTTACTCTTAACCCATCCGTATTCCTTTACACACCTGACCAAAGCCTTGGAATATATTTGTGTTGGATTTTACTTGCACCTACAATTCTTTGGTCTTATGTTGAATTTCCAGCTTTTACTGGTTTAGGAAGACCTCTGATGCCCCTCCGTCAGGCACGGACACCTAAGCAGAACCACCGACGTTCTGTAAGCTAGCTCGATAGCTACCTAACAGTGAGGTTCGAATCATAAGCGGTGAATAGCCATTGGTTTAAATTCAGTACATTTAATGCATTTCAGATTAAACGTATTTATTAAGCTCAATTGCGAAACAAGTTCTTGCAACGTATATATTATTCACTTTCGAGTTCGCTCCCTGAAACCCACTAATACTTGTGTCTTTGACGAAACATGGGCGTGACCCAAGTAGGAACCTGGTCGGAGAGGTAGACACCTTTACTACAAGGCCACCACTCATCTTTAATACAATGTAATTTAATGACTTATATACAAATAGAAATACTTTAATACTCCCTAGGCCTTTTCACCACAATATTACACGTGTGAAATAAACTTAGCATTTTTTTAGACCGTTGCGAAAGGAACAAAGAAAGTAACATTACATTACACATTGAAAATTGCGCTTACAATCCACTTTAATAACTTTAAAGAGGTACACACATGTAAAAGAAAAACCGTACTGCATTAGGCACACGGTAGAAATATGGTAATATATAAAGAAAATCGCACATAGCAAGTAAATTATTACTTGCAGCTTGAATCTTTTAACTTTTCTTATTTAATTTTTACTTTTCATAAAATCTAAGTACAATTCTCTCATGTGTGATTTTTTTAGCAATATTGTGGCGTAACAGGATGAAAGATTTTTAGTTTCAGTTAACATAAATATTAAATTACAGCGAATATTTCTTTAAAGAAAGTGATTACATTTCCTGAATATTCCACATAAATTTCTTAACTACCTCAGAATAAGAATAAAATTCTCTTTGTGGATCTTTCAAGCTGAATGTATAGCACATTGAAGCAATGCTTTATTTCACAAAAATATACTTTAAATTGAACTATGATTTTTACTTAAGGTTTAAAAATCTACTCTAATTGCAATCAGAAATTCTATCTCTTATGTGTGTGTGTGTGTGTGTGTGTGTGCGCGCGTGCGCGTGTGCGTGTGTGCGTGTGTGTGTGTGTGAGTGTGTGTGTGACATAGTAGATAATAAAACAAGCTTGTAACTTATGTCAGGTAAAGACGTTTTCCTGACAAAGTTTTTAACCTTATTGGTGCTCATATTGCATATCCAAAACAATATCAAATGTGCACATTGTATTAAGTAGACAAAAGGAAGTGTCTTTAAAAATTAATGTCAGTTAAAATAAAGCAAAAATATAAAATAATGTTTAAGTAAAGATATAAAACCTACTATAGATTTTCAATCTTTAATTAGGTATACTTGTATTGTGACATTTACACCAAACATCACGGCATTAAGGAAATTCTAACGTAATTATTTTGAAGCTATAATATCTGTTGAAAATATATTGTATAAGTTATTAGTAATACAAGTTGCTGCTGGGATATAGCCTAAATGACATTAGTTTATCATGTAAGTACTTGTATAACAAATTTATAATAAAGCAAATTGCTTTTGACGACTAGTTTATAAGAAAACTTAGCAACTTCTAGACTGTTTTCAAAAAAGTACGGAAAATAAAGCACACGTGAATAACATAACGTCAAAGGCTACTCTATTGTTGTGCATTAAAAAGTAATTAAAATTTAAAATCATCATAGCGGTGCAACTTTTAACTATATATTTGAAATAATGACATTTAAATAGAGAAATATGCCACAAAGAACAAAACACAGTAATAAATTTGTTTTATAGGACAGCATATGTTTTGTATTCTGTATTTATCTATTTTATAATCACATCCGTGTTATTTGTGCCGTGTGGCGGCTGTAAAAAGTCGTCCCGTACATTTAATCAATGATGTTATAATTTCGATTCTTGAAGATCGTTCAGCACTACATTATTTTTGTGCTTGTGGTATTTTTAGTTTCAACTTTTCGACATTTTCTAGTTGGGTGGTTCCAATATTCCTACTTGAATAATGTAGAACCACCCTTAGGATATGTTGCCTGCTTTTTAAATTTGTCTTTTGACGTCTTATCTGTGATACGCAAGCTTCATAACCTCTGATTCCTTTTCAAAATTCCATTTTATTTAGTTCCACCAATTGCTTTCTCGTTTAGGGCACACGCTTTTTATTACTAGGGGACCATACGCCGCTTTTCATGGAATGGCATGGAAGTGTCACATTGAAGGTTCCATGATAACGGCCGTATAAACACATCTGCGGATGTTTCAAAATTATAATTTTTCCAGTTCATATTAAATGTTGAATTCTGCTTAAGCCGGTGCAAGGGGGCGTGGACGGTAACTTGCACTTTCCAGTACCGTTCATGAACAGGCTCAATCAAACCGAGCCTGCAACATTTTCAATTTTGCCGTGTTGGGCTTCCTTTAGGGATTCTGTATTTATCTATTTCATTAAATGAAGCTTTTAAGATTACCATGATGTTTAGATTAATTTCCACGTACCCTATCAAGTTTTCTCTCAGATGGTTCTCCCCTTCATAAATTTGTTATTTGTTTTCATAATTTACAGATGAGTGGCAGAGAAAATGTGCAAAGAAATAAATAATATAAAATATCAGATATATGCGACAGTTATATCTATGTTTAATGCAAATTAATTATGAAGGGTTTGACACAATATCGCATTCTCTCCATCACAACGTTTTGATTTTTGCCAATTAATCGTTAACAGCAATACGAAATGCATCTTGTAGAAGACGTACAAAACAGTTTTAAGGATCAGACATATAAAGAGAAGTAACTGCTTCAAAAAAGTGCCCTTTCACCTAATGTTGGTGAAAGATTGTTGTTTTTGTAGTTTTTGATTAATTAACCCTTTACCACATGAGCATATTGTGAAAAATGGCCGTTTTCATTGAAAAACTCCCTGTTACAAGTTCAAACTGGTATGAAACTATGAAAATGCTTCAATACTAATGAAACTGGGCAAAATGTTGACTGGACCATAGACTCTGTAACGGCATGCTAAATCTTAAATTTCCTGTTACCATGGCAACGGGGAGACGTCTCAAAATTGCCAAAAATCACTATTTTACATTATTTATTTTTTCATCAATACTGATTTCAAAGTGCTACAACTTCTGGATTGATATAGAGTAAAAGGCTTTTCAGCGTTGGCAACACGTTACCTAACGATCGACCTGGGGTCATTTTTAGCCTGTCACATGTCCAAAATTTCCTTAGCGATGAAGGGGGCTACTAGTACTGCCCCCTTCATACTCCCGAAACAGAAGGGGGCATATCCCCTTCTGTGCACCTTTTTGTTAGGGGAGGTGCTGAAAAAGTGACCACTTTTTATCAACATTTCTCAAACGAAATAAACAGTGTTTTGGGGCCTAAATAGGGTATTTTTTCATCCTTAGACCTCAAGGGGGTAGCAAAAATCGTCAAAACACATCTAAATGAAGTAAAGGGTTAAAGCCCCGGCAATCTAAACTTACCCTAAGCAAAGGTAATTTGACCATGTCTTATAGATAACATACATGTAGTCATATACTAATACTTAGTAATTTCAATAACACTATTTTCATAATCAATGGAATAGGTTTTTTTTTCATATATGTTTCCAGATTATGAAAAGTTTGTTTACAAATTAATATATTACTTTAAATCAACTTTTTAACAGCTGATCAAATCGTAGATTAAGTTAAATAAACAACAAGAAACTATGCAAGGAAAACATCAGAAATAATAAAATTTTGCAGTGTTGTTCTAATTTATAAAAAATAAAAAATGATAGAGGCAGACGACCTATTTCACTTTTAAATTTAGAAGATTAAGAAGGCTAATTAATCTTTATTAGATTATATCATTGCAATAACAATTAATGAATATGATCATTACTAAAGATACCTGTTTTTGTTTTATCAAATACTTGTAGAATTAATGAATAGCATATAGATACTCCTTAATGAAGTTTATCTCAGACACAAGAATATTAAACCACTTAAATATGTGACATACATATATTTACCTAAGCATAGTTTTATTTGTAAACAGGAGATGTCACGTAGTAACTAACCCTATCAAGATCGTCTATATAGATTGGATAACTTTATATTATACATGTGTAAACATTTAGAAATGTAGCTGATATATACAATAGTATGACAATCCTTATATTTTACAATTTCAACTCATTTAACTTCACTGCAGTAAATTTATTTCCCCTGTATTTACAAAAGGTTTTAATTTTAAAAGATCATGCCAAGGAGTTCATTTTACTATTTACCTATTCACCTAACCGTCACAATCATCACTATAATTATCATCAGCAAAGTTATCAACATGCTTATCCTTACCCTCACAATCATCACTGTAATTGTCATCAGCAAAGTGATCAAAATGCTTCTCCTTAACCTCGCATCCATCACCATAATTATCATCAGCAAAGTAATTAGCGTGCTTCTCCTGACCCTCACAAATATCATTCAAATTGTCATCAGCAAAGTTATCAAAATGCTTATCTTTACCCTCACAATTATCACTGTAATTATCATCAGCAAAGTAATCTACATGCTTCTCATTGTGTTTACAACCATCACTAAAATTATCATCAGCAAAGAAATCAAAATGCTTCTCCTTAACCTCGCATCCATCACCATGATTATCATCAACAAAGTAATCAGCATGCTTCTCCTGACCCTCACAAATATCATTCAAATTGTCATCAGCAAAGTTATCAAAATGCTTATCTTTACCCGGACAATCATCACTGTAATTATCATCAGCAAAGTTATCTACATGCTTCTCATTGTGTTCACAAACATCACTAAATTGTCATCAGCAAAGTAATCAAAATGCTTCTCCTTAACCTCGCATCCATCACCATGATTATCATCAACAAAGTAATCAAAATGCTTCTCTTTACCTTCACAACCATCACTAAAATTATCACCAGCAAAGTAATCAAAATGCTTCTCCTTACCTCACTAACATCACTAAAATTATCATCAGCAAAGTAAACAAAACGCTTTTCCTTACCCAAACAATCATCACTTAAATTATCATCAGCAAAGTAATCAAAACGCTTTTACTTACCCTAACAATGATCACTTAAATTATCATCAGCAAAGTAATCAAAATGCTTCTCCGTACCCTCACAATCATCACTAAGATAATCATCAAAAAAGTTATCAAAATGCTTCTCCTTACCTTCACAACCATCACTACAATTATCATCAGCAATGTTATCAACATACTTCTTCTTTTCTACACAATCATCACTAAAATTATCATCAACAAAGAAATCAACATGCTTCTCCTTACCCTTACAACCATTCTACAATTATCATCAGCAAAGTAATAAAATGATTCTCCTTACCCTCACAATCATCACTATATTATCATCAGCAACGTTATCAACATAATTCTCCTTAACCTAAAATCATCACTATAATTATCATCAGTAAAGTAATCAACATGCTTCTCCTTATGTTCACATTCATCACTATAATTATCATCAGCAACGTTATAAACATACTTCTCCCTTATCTCCAAATCATCACTATGATTATCATCAGCAAAGTAATAAACATGCTTCTACATACCCTCACAATTATCACTATAATTATCATCAGCAGAGTAATAAACATGCTTCTCCTTATCCTAACAAACACCACTAAAATTATAATCAGCAAAGTAATCAGTATGCTTCTCGTTACCCTCACAATCATCATTGTAATTAGCATCAAAAAAGTAATCAACATACTTCTCGTTATCCGCACAACTAATACTCAAATTATCATCAGCATGGTAATCAACATGCTCCTCCTTATCCTCACAATCATCGCTAAAATTATCATCAGCAATGTAATTAACATGCTTCTTACCCTCACAATCGTCACTAAATTGCCGTAAGCATCTTCATTCACATCAATGCATTCAACATACTTCTGCTTATCATCAGAACGATCAGAAAGGTACCTATTTCAATTTTTAAGAGCACAATCATTACTAAAAGAAACAACAGTATGAAAACCGTCATCAGCATCATTATCATCATCATCATCACAATCAATGTATTATCATCATGAACAGCATATTTTTTTCAATTATAGAGGTGACCATTATTTTTTTACGAATATAACAGTATGTAAAAGCGTGAATGTTCTGTTCATTATAGATCTACATTTTTTCTAATTTTTTTTTTTATTTATTCATTTTTTTTTATTTATTTTTTTATGACAATACAATTTGAAAGACCTCTCCTTTAATTTTGTGTAATGCCTGAAATTAAAAGACACTAGTAAATATATGAAAAAAAATGTTTCAAATGCAGTTTCAAATAACTGTGAAATTACGGGAAATGAAAATACGCATTTCATTTTATTCAATCAAAATCTCAAAATATTTCATTTATAAGTATTGTATATAATAAAGAAAAACATTCTCATACATCAGCTTTACTCTTCGAGCCCATTTTTAAATAAATTGCTTATTTTCTTCAACTGGAAAGAATATGTTTTCTCATCTCCGTTTAAAAATAATTGACTATACAACTTTAGATTTTATGTAAGAAAGGTAGTTTACTAAGATTCAATGTCGTTGAATCAGGCTAAAATCATGTGTAAACACGTTGTCTCAATATAACGTGGAACTTTTCGCATGAGAGTGTACATGTAAGAGTTTATGTATGACATTGTCATAAAATGAAATTTGCAATCTATACATGTATTTGTTGACCTTTCGTTTTGCAGAAATTGAGATATATATATACGTATTTATAAGTTTTATAGTTTTTCTTTTGAGATGATTGGGACTAAAATGCGCGCTTGTTTGTTTTTGAATGTGAAGTCTAACGTAAATACTGCTTAACATATTTTAAAAGGTATTTACCATTAGAAAAACAAAAACGTAGCCAGATGTAGTTTTTTTTTTGTAATCAAGATGTTTGACAGGGTGTTTTTTTTTTTTGTTTGTTTTTGTTTTTTGTTTTTTTTCATGTTTCATTTTCTTTGTTACAACGTACTTAAACATGTGATATCATCAAGGAAAATATCGCTTTAAAATGATCAGTATGACGATAAAAACAAACACAAAACATTTATTGTTTTATTGTAACAATAAGCTATAGTATCCACACCACACCTAAAAATTAGTATCATCATTCAGGTCAGGTCATTCATAATAATATTTTTAAAAGTACGCATAAGGTCAATATAAGAGTTGTTTTTAAACCTTTTTTCCTCAACTTTACTCTATCAAATTTAATTTCAGATATTTAGGTTATACTATTACACTGTTAAAATCAAAAGTTTATGAAGTTAGCACAGAAATCAACATTAAACATTTAGCTCAACTTTTGATTTATCAAATTAAAGATTTAAAGTGAAGCTTGCTTGACATTCAGCAAACCATTCAACTCAACAGTCGATCCATCATTGTTGAAATAGAATTGTAATTTTTACCACGACATTCAACACAATATTCAGCTTGATATTCTTTTTTTTTTCGACATCCGATTTTGTTTCTCTCTTTAAATTTCGGGCTGGCATGTGAAAATGGCTCAACATTCAGTACAATATTCTGCTATTGACATAAATTTATGTCTATTTCTTTCTCTTTTTAAATGTCAGACTGGGATGTGAAGCTGGCTCGGCATTAAGCACAACATTCAGCTCGACATTGATTTTGTATTTTTTTCAATATTGTAGTACGACATTGACTTCACAAATGATTTTATCATTTAACCAACGTTGGCGTGTTAAAGAAGGCCGTCAGTAACATTTAAGTTCATTTTATTCAATGAATACATTACTAGAGTAATTTAAAATTTAACTTATTATTTCGTGTACAAATAATTAATGAGAAGCAATTGTTTAGAGAAAAGTAAATAAATATTTCTAACTTGTATATAAATTGATCAAGATACATTGGATAAGATTTTAGAGTATTTTTATTAAATGTATAATTCTATCAACAGAAACAATGTAAGAGCAAAGCTATTTTACACTTCACTAATTATGTAAATCAATAACTAGGCTTATTCTTTATTTTATGTTAATCTTCACTTATTTGAGTGTACAAATAGGTCAGCAGTATTTAATGTATTCCTAGTGCAAAGGTTATCTTCATTTTTTAGTACCGTTTATAAATAATTCACTTTGATAAAGATTTGCTGTATATGTATGAATATGTTCTGTTTGAAATTTTAGGGATTTGTGAGTCTTTTTTGTCTGAAATGACTTGTAACATGAACAAAAGCCTTACATATAATTGTTACATAAATATGATCAACTGAAATTAAGCAAATATTCGATGCATAATAACAAAAAGCGGGAAATGCTTAAGAAATGGGTCAAACTTAAATCAAGCAACATGACAGATTTAATTTGAATTTTGCTAAATGAATCTTACCAAGCTCATTGGAGTATATGCATATCTTAGCTCTAGCACAGGATGTGGTTTTGCTCCCTGTTGTCGGTTTGACATTCAAACGACACAAAAAAAATTGTTTTTTAGCTGACTCCTATGCTCAATGTCGAGCCTGCTTCTCATTCTATTTGAACAGTGATAAACAAGTACTATTCTGAATGTCAAGCCAGCTTCCCATTCCATCTCAACCGTAATAAATGGAATGTCGACCAGCTGAATGTTTGATGTCGATCTCTGTGCCAACTTCATAGACTTTAAAATTAAGGCATTACTTTTCCGGCAAAGAACTAAAATCTTAACCTAGTTTTACTTTGTTTCTCTTGAGAAAACAATATAGCATGTTAGATAGCGCAAGTTCTTTTAAAACAGATAAAAAGGTCAAGATTGTGTTTGGCGTAAAAAATTTCCGTATATGTACGATTCATAAATGAAGTCATAATTCCACCATCTCATCCTAAAAATATATATTATACGGAATATATTGCTTAATTAATTATGTTTAAATTTAATATGGTGTTCATCATCAAAAAAGATATACCTGAGGGAAAAATGAATTGTACCGAGTATGTTGAGTACGAATCTTATCAAAGTTTGTCCGTGGTGGCGTCTTCGATAGAATGCTAATGAGAACTGGCAATCGCAGCTTCTCGGCCCTTTCCCTTAATCTTCGGATAAGGACTTCAAACACAATAGTACGAATTCAGAGAACGGATACGGTATTTTTGTCTTACCTACGAAACTGATCATGTAAACAAGTATCAGCTAAATGGTGGGAGTTGTGACTTAACTTTATTTTAATATTTCGGGTTAAAGTATTAATAAAGAAAATTTATAGATATAGAAATAAACAGTATATCATTTATATTTATCATTCGATAGTACCAAATATCTGCTTGTTGATGTTAATTTGTTGTTTTTTTTAATTTATCTTTTTAATTATTCGTCAGCGGGATTTTAAATAAAGTATGATTTTCATAGATTTAGATTAGTTTTATTCTGGTAAAAATGCATGTCTTAAAACAACTACAAATTCAATGTCAACATAAAGAGATACATTTGAGCATGAAAGAGCATGTGTTGATGCCAAATATTCTATACCAAGGATGACAAAAAAGAAGGCATAAAACCATCTTATTTTCATTGTGATCCTTAGAAATTATCATATGTCACCAGAAAGGCAAAATAATGAGTATTATCAAATATTGCATATAAGTTATTCAATCACAAGTTTCTTAAATTCTTATACCAATTATTGCACATAAATAATAACATCATAAAATGTATCACACATGTATTATAAGCATAATTATGACAATGAATAGGTACTACTAAAACTATGCACTGAACATGACAAAATAAACAAGAAAATTCGTTGAATTTATATCCCCCGCCAAGTACTGCTTATTACAAACACCACAACTGGAGTCACAATGCTTTTTTACATGAATTATTTATGCCATGCAACTTTCCTTTCCGTATTGATGGTTCCCATGAAGTATTGTTGAAAACAGTCCGGGGGTTGAAAAGAAATAGTAATATTGCTCTATATGCATACTGCACAACTATTCAAGGGCCATAATTTAGTGTTAAAGGGTCTGACCAGAACAAGGCAATGATATGCGCATCTCCTCTTGGTATTGATGGTTCCCATAAAGTTTCATTGAATTCCAGCCAGTACTTGCACAGAAATAGCACGGAAACGATAATTGCTTAATATACAAACTTCATAACTAATCAAGGGCTACAAATCTGTGTTGAAGGGTTAGACCGGAACAAGGCAATAATATGCGCATCTCCTCTTGGTATTGATGGTTCCAATAAAGTTTCGATGAATTCCAGCCAGTAGTTGAACAGAAATAGCACAGAAGCAGTTATTGCTCTATATGCATACTGCACAACTTATCAAGGGCTATAACTCCGAGCATTAGTGTCTGACCGGAACATGGTGACAGTATGTGAATTTCCTCTTGGTATTAAAGGTTCCCATAATGTTTTGTTGAATTCCAGCCAGTAGTTGCAGAGAAGTAGCGCGGAAATGATTATTACTTTATATGAATACAGTATAACTAAATTAAATCAAGGGCCATAACTCTGAGATAAAGAGTCTGACCGAAACAAAGTGAAAATATGCGCATCTCCTCTTAGTATTGAAGGTTCCCATAAAGTTTCGATGAATTCTAGCCTGTAGTTACACAGAAGTAGCGCGGAAAGGATTATTGTTTTATATGCATGCTGTATAACCAATCAAGGGCCATAACTCTGAGTTAAAGGGTCTGACCAGAACAAGGCAACGGTATGCGAATTTCCTCTTGGTATTTAAGATTCCCATAACGTTTCGTTGAAATTTAGCCAGTAGGTGCAGAGAAGTAGCTCGGAAACGATAATTGCTCTATTGCATACTGTATAACCAATCAAAGGCCATAACTCTGAGTTTAAGAGTCTGACCTGAACAAGGCGATTATAACGCGCATCTCCTCTTGGTATTGATGGTTCCCATAAAGTTTCGTTGAATCTAGCTAGTAGTTGAAAAGAAGTAGCGGGAAACGAAATTAGGACGGACGGATGGAGGATGGAACTTCTAATGAGACAGTAATAATGTGGTTACTCTTTAATCACTCTATTGTTCTCTTAAGCCACACAAAAGAAAATAGCCACATAAAAGCACTACGAAATGAATGACACCATAGAGAAAGAACAGTTACCTATTGTCCTTCTAGCCACATTATTACTGTCCCGTGAGAGCGGACGGACGGACGGTGAATGCCAAAAGAACATTCTCTCCCGATTCCATCGGCAGGGGAATAAGTCCTTTAAGACATTTTTTTAAACCTATCACGACATGTTTTGAGCCTAAGATGTTTTTGTAACCTGTTCCATTCCTTACAACCATTACATACAAATGTTTTCTTTCCGAATTCCGAAACCATTAACTCTTGGAAAAGAATAACTGTTACTATCCCTTAAACGAGTAAGAGTGTACTTCATTTGCCAGTTGAAAGTGCTCATTTAAATAACTTGGTGCACTTTTATTGTGTATCTTATGTACATGACAACGAGTAAGGGAATTCACCCTCAGTTGTATTGGTAACCAACCAACTTCCTCAAGATGACCCCCCCCCAATATAAGTACGGTCTTTTTTGTAGATTTGGACTCAACCCAAAATACCAGGAGGCACATGCATAATCAAAATGACATTATACTAATGAAGAAACTAAAACTTGTTAAGTTTACCTATTCAAAATTAAACTTTTTCTATGAGTTTTTGCATTGGCCTTCTTAATTACCTGACCGACTCTATACTCACCAGATAAACGTTAATCTTAGTCAGCACCGATTTGGTGAATGTAATTGTAGTATCATTACATACAGTATTTAGTTGATCACACGACCTTCATCTTGGTTTAGACGCAAATAAAATGGACTTTTGTCTTTTCCAGATATAACGAAAGTTTATTATCGGTGAGCCACTTACACTACTGAGATCATCAGTAAGCTGAGAGGTAATATACTGGATGTTTTTACCTGATACTTAATTACCTGAGTCACAGCATACATATGTTATTTATTACGAACCATATCATTAACATTAATCAAGATTAGGAGACGACAAAGGATTGTACCATTTGGTACCCCACAAATAATCATTGGTACACCGGAGACATTGACCATTTGTGTATGGCTAGATAAGTAAGACCTAAACCAGTGAATAACATCACTAGAAAATTCCATAGCATCAAGTTTCATGAGAAAAATATCATGTTTGGCAGTGCCGAACGCCTTTTGTCAATACCAATGGCGGTTATTGTCAAACATAGTTTTAATCATAATTTTACCAAAATAGAGTTTATTTTCCTTTGGATGACATCACATATACAGTCGTTATTTATTGTCAAATATTATCCTCTCTGTTTGTGTTTACGTAGAAAATCACGTGTTTGAAATACTTCCAATCCGTATTTAGTCCGAGGTTTTTGTGAAAAATAGCCGAGGTGTGCCGTAATAACTGTAATTTTTATACAAGCGCTAAGCTAAAAATGGAGGATATATGAATCTTTAAAGAAAATCCAAAACGGCAAAATTGAAAATGTTGCAGGCTCGTTTGATTCAGCCTGTTCATGGACGGTACTGGAAAGTGAAAACAACTGCCCACACCCCTAGCACCAACATAAGCATAATTAAACATTTCTTAGAAAGGCCACAACCAAATTTATCGGCGATTTCTAAACGCCATATTTCGGCATAGGTATTAACGGCGTTAATACTTGCTTGCTGCTCGCCATTATGCGATAATCCCTATTGCTCAAGGTCTTATGAACATCTTCGGGCCATTTTCGCATAATTACGAGCAGCAATCAACTTTTAGCCTCTAAATAAAACCGTTATTGGTGATCTAACCTGCAACTGAAGCACAAGCAGATTTCTAAGATACGTTTATTATCATTACTGTACTGCTACTGCTGCTGCTGCTAGATACTGCTTCTGCTGCTGCTGCTGTAGCCTGGGTTCCAGTCTGTCGATTTTTTGTGATGTTTCTGTTTGGCAAATCGACAAACTATCAAAATGACGAACGAATTTAGAAAAGCGCATATTTTATTAATAAAGAAAAAAATGTTATAAATAAGCAAAAAGTATCAACGCCTGAATCCAAGGCTACTGCTGCTGCTGCCACTATCACCACTACCAACACAACTACCACAACTAATACTACCACCACTACTACTACTACTACTACTACTTCTACTACTACCACCACTAGACCGCCTCCGTGGTTGAGGGGTTAGAGTCGATGACTTCTAATCCAGTTACCTCTCTGGCGTGGGTTCGATCAATGTGTTTTTTTAAAAACTACTGGAAAAAGTTTATCTCAAAAAGATCATTAGCCGCAGATTTAATTCATTAACATACACGAGTGTTATCATTTCGCGACAATGTTCTGTATAAGCAAAATGAAAAATTGCCCGTACCTGGGACTCGCGAAAACGCTAATCGATTTCAATTGGACACAAGCATAGTAATTGATAAGAATGCGGAAGTGGCCAGTCCCGTCATTGTTTAGTCCCTGTGCGTATATATAAATGAAAATCAGCTTACGTTGGTCCACACGGAAATTTTGTTGACACAAGTAAGTAATCAACGATAATCTATTTAGGTTTCACCTTGATTTAAGGTAAGTTGAGTTTTTGATGATGTGATATGTATTTTAACATTTCATAAAAAAAGCGATTATTTCATTTGTTTTCCATAAATTACAAAAACATTGCAGATGAATTAAAACTTAAACCACGTTGACATATTTTAATTACGAAGTCATATACTTGTAAGAACTTATTTGTGTAAACAATTTTCTTTATACTGCTAATCTCTCTCGCGAGGTTTATAAGCAATAAGATAAGTGCACTTCGTATCGTTGTCAAAAGTGAGAAAAAAGTCGGTCCAGATAATTTTAACATGTCATGATAGATGCGATTGAAATAATATTCTAGTATTCTTGTTAATGTTTTAATACTATGAAAAAGTCAAAAGGTAAACAAGTGAAGAAACTGGGAACCAAACTAAGAGTGGAAGACCTGCTTGAACTGACCTTAGTTGGACAGGGTGGCAATGTAGTCTGAGAATTTCTTTCAAAGTATAGTCCTGTAGGATGATAAAGTTTGTATTTGTCAAAAACAGCTAGGTAGCGGAAACTGGTCACATGCAATGTACCGTAATATTTTGTTGTACTTAATTCCATGTTGTATTTTGTAATTTGTAGAGGTCAATTTATAAATAAATATGATGTTTTTCAACAAGAAATATATAACTTGAATTATTAATATATTTTGATGTCAATTTACTTTATTTACAGCCAGTAACCATGATTTTAAATAAAGTCATCGTAGGTGTTCTTTTCCTGGCAGCGTTTTGCATACCTGGGATGCTAGGTGGAAGTGGAAATAATTGTTGGGCTCCACCAATGTTCTATGGATACGAATGCAAGTACGTCATGTTTTATTTATAGCTCGCTCTGCTTTTTATCATACGGGACTTGAAAATTACCAACATATGCCTTAAAAGACACAAATGTGCAAATGTTTTAACAAAACTGAGCTAACGGTTTCGGACCTTCAGACAAAGTTTTAATGAATGTTTATGCAACAATTATCTTGACTAAGTTTCGACAAATTCAAATATTTCCAGTCCCGTCCTGTCAAAAAATATATTTCAGACATTAAATACGAGCAATATTATAAAAACTATTTTTGAATAGCATCTCAGAGATACAAAGATAATATTGTTGACCCAAGTGTAATTGAAACCCACAGTCGCCAGTTCCTTATTAAACGTTGATTCTAGTTTATTTAGAGAGGAGTTTGTACACTGCCTCTACATTAATTTCTAATACAATGTAAAACAATAAGTTTAAGTAGTTTATTTCTAGTTAATCAAGATAATAGAATTGTATTTTTTTCACAGGAGCTAAGTTAACTTATCACCAGTCAATGATCCGCAATTCCCGCGTCAGCAATTACATTTTTCGTAACTCTTTTAATGCAATACTCTTGAAAGACCAACTTTTGCGATCAGTGTAATATTGTTTTCATAACATAACGTTATTTATATTTTTTAGGTCAGACACGGCTTTATTTGGACACCCAGGCCATGAGATCGGGTATTTGATCAAGTTTAATGGGAATACGATGCTTTGCTGCAAAGCATTTTACTGCCCGAACGATGATTGCAAGCTTTATGATATCGGATGCAGCGCTAAAAGTTGGAGAACAAAACGGCTGCCTTGGGGAAACAATCTTGCCAAACCGTCACTACAATGCAAAGGCGTTTTTCTCGGGGCAGCTTACTCATTTTCTCACTAGAAATAACAAAGGCAGATTCAATTTCATGCGATGTTAATAAGTACTTTTTTGAAAAGTAGCAATAAAATTGCTTATTTTGTTTTACGAAAAGGAAATACTGATTTCACTATAACTTTTGTCATTTTTTTTTCAATTATTGGTTTAAAAGAAGTTTCCAAACTGAAACAAATTGTTCGCTCGAAGATGACACGTGGTGAATTTGAATACTTTTGAAATAAAACAATTCCTTTTATTTCATATTCATTCATTATTATCATTATTATTATTTATTTATTTATTTATTCTTAACCCACCCGCATCCCTTTACATACATGATCAAAACCTTTGGATATTTTTTGTTGGATTTATCGTCGCACCTACACTGTTATGGTCATATGTCGACTTTCCAATTCTACTGGTGGAGTAAGACATCGGGAGCCGCTCCGTCAATGTTTTTTTTTTCAGGCACGAACACCATAGTAGAACCACCCTTGTTCCGTAAGTTAGCTGGATAGCTAACATGAAAAATACCTTGCAGAATTAACACTTTCTAGTTCACTTCCTTAAACCCACCAACACTGGTGTCATGTGTAGAAACAATTTCGTATCCCAAGTAGGACTCGAACCCATGATCTCTGGGTGGAGCGGCATACACCTTAACCACAAGGCCACCACTCACCTTTAATGCAATTTTAAATGTAATTTAATGACTTATATACGACTAAAAACCGTTCAATACATCAAGTGTGTCCTCATTCTCTATAGCGCTGTTCACCACAAAAATAAAGGTTTTTTTAGAGCGCCGCTATTTTGCATAATTATTTTGATATTTATTCTCATTTATATTTTATCAATTTTGTTGTGAAAGTTCAAAGACATGGTACAAGACAATAGCGCAATTACGCACTATTTAAATGTCATAAAATACTTAAAATATTTTTATTATAAGAAATCTAATATAATTCAAACTTGGCTAAAATGCAATCATACAAAATTTATTAAGATTGTATTCATATTAATTAACAAAATTAAAGCAGCATGCCACAAGATACATGCATAAAATATTTTGTGAAAGGAACAAAGAGTATAATTTACATATTACAAACGACACAATCAATCCACTTTCATAACTTTAAAGAGGAAAACATGTGCAAAAATAGCCCTTACTGCATTAGTCATGCAATATAAAAATATATACAGCAAATAACACATAACGTGTAACTTATTACTTGAATCGTTTTATGTTCTTATTTGTTTTTACTTTTCATAAAATCTAAGTACGTTTTTCTCAATTTTGTTTTTTTTGCAATAGTTTGGCTCATCTGGAGGTATGCAACCTTACGCTCTGCAGATAAATCAGAATTTTGACATTTGACTAACGTTCAGATTTATTAACGCGACAGTTGATACGATTTTAATGACGCTTAGTCTAAGATAAAGAAATCCGAAAGAATTAAAGCTGAAGATTAACAAAACAGGAAAAAAACAAGAAACAGGATGAAAGGTTTTCAGTGAACGTACATAATTATATATTAAATAACGGCTAATATTGCCTCTTAAGGTATTAACATTTCCTGAGTATAACACCTTAGAATAAGAATAAAATTATCTTTATGGCTCTTTCAAGCTGAATATAAAGCACATTGAATACACAACAATATAGTATTCGTAGAAGACAATAATGCATCTTATTATAAACAAGAAATTCTTTTTCAACAAATGCCATATTTTACAAATATATACAGTTTAACAGTACTTTAAATTGAACTGTGATTTCTTTTTTAATTTAAGGTTTGAAAATCTAACTGCATTCAGAAATTCTACCTTTTATATGTATGTGAGATTGTGACATTATAAAACAAGCTTATATAAATGGCCTGGCAACTTACGCCAGTCAAAAACTTTTTTCTGGCAAAGCTTTTAACCTATTAGCTGTTCAAATTGCATATCCCTAACCGTATCAAATGTAATAAATGTAATCATATTGTATTAATTAGACCAAAGGCAAGTGTTGAGTGTAAAAAGGTCTTTGAAATCAATGTATCTATCTATCTCTATCTATCTATATAACCTCGGAGTTAATACGGATCGAAAGTAGTTCTACCACGTGGTTTCAGATGTTAACCTAGACAGAGAGTGAAATCTTCGTTAATGTAAAACGAATATATATATATATTTGAAATTCAAAAGAAAAGAAAAGAAACTGTTTCGGTACAATTATGATTAAAAATATGTCTTACAACCATTTTTAATTTAAATATGCCCACTGATGTACAATTTTTAACAAATACGACTCAATATCAACAGGTTGGCCTTCTGTACCTTCGGTTTCTACAACCATAATAATAAACACTATATTCAAATAATGTATGTTTGCTTTTGTATCTATGAAGTCACTTATTTAAGGTGGACATTTACTCGATATATTGGAAATAAACTTGTCAACAATCCCCAGCATTAAATTACTATTTGTGTACATGTCTAATTCCTTAGCGTAGGTTAGACCGAAATACTTATCCTTTCTGTGTATGTACACTATTGTGTTTGAGGTCCAGGCTTGAGGTAATGATACTTGTAATGGTAATGCAGTAGGAATGCATTACATTTCTTGGGAGTAATGCAATGTAATGATACTGCATGCCAATTTGCATTACTTGTAATGGTACTGGTATACAAAATTAAGGTAATGAAGGTACATTACTATGCATTACTTTGCATTACATTGCATTACTTTGCATTACTTCACCAAACCTACTACATCATATATGTTATGGGTGATCCAAAGAACACAAGATAGAATCGCGATGGCCTAACTCAGTCAAATAAAATACAAGTAAAATTGTTTCCTGCGGTGAACATTTAATGATATAAAAATATTTCATTTCACTATTTTCAACATTATTTGGGGGGGGGGGTAAATAAACGTTTGTATCAGGAATATAGTTGACAATTGAATAAACGATCAATATAGAAGAAACTGTAAACTGGTGGCCGTTGAAGACCGGAGAAGGTCGAACATAAAACAATTATTTCTTTTTAAGAAAATGATTAAATAGGCCTATCATTTTATGAATAATTCCGAGCAAAAAATAAATAAAGTAAACACACAAGTTTACGCAGAAAATATCTCTATTTATTATGGCAGATGCCACTACGAATATTTTAATTTTGTAGATTTTTAGTATAAACAATTTATTGTTTGTAAAATTTGAGATAGATATTAAAGAAACATTGATAATTTTCAAACACATCATTCAAGTTTTTCCACCTTAAACGGTTAAATAATTATAGAAAATTAGAAATATCACGTAATAGTTTTTTGTTCTTAATTAGGGGTAATTCGGACTAATTCCCTACAGGTAAATCCGTAACGTACCGGCAAACGGTATTTAGCTAAGATTTGGAAGAGGTCAATTAACCAATCATGTACGGTTTACAGATCACATGCTCCTCCATGTACCGAAAACAGGTCACGTGCTCCTCCATGCCTCAACAGTTAAACGCGTACCAATACCCTGCGGTCTCCAGACCGCAGGGAATAAAGTCATGAAAAAACTATGTCCCCTCGCACTTATATGTCTGCACCGATTTGTAACATTAGTATCAATTGAAGCATTTATTGTACTTGCAGGCATGTACATTGTTCAGTGTAGAATGGAGATTAATTGATGAGTTTTAGTTCACCAATTTTACAGTTAAATATCAATTATTATAGACCTGAATAAATTGAGTGAACACTAACCCAAGACCGTTACAATTTCTTTATAATAGATGATAAAGCTCATGGTCAATATGATATTTACAGTGTCAGTTTTTGAGACGGTTGTCATTGCTGAAAATACTTTATAGAAAATGGGTTGGGCGGACCATTTTGTCTTACCTGACTATACAGATGGGAATTTAAAGACAAAGTTCATGCATTGTTCTTCCATGATATCTGGTAGTATGTGTATCTCGTCAAACGTTCTAAAGCATTTAAAGGTATGTACAAAATTTATTTTGATTTCAGTCATATTTGACAGCATATAACCATTGACTGTTGTCATAGAAATGACATGTAACCAATCTGATATTTTGTACACCTTTATGAAAAGTCCAGTTACCAACCACAACCCTTTATGCAAGATAAAATTTCTTTTTGACACTTGCCTTTGTTTGACCATTGGGCACATTAGCACCTTTTTGGAGTTTTCATTGTTACATTATGTCAAGCTCCCATGTGCCAAACTAATTATCACGAAATGCATAGTCACTATTACTGACTTAAAAAACAATTATATGTAAATTCGGTTTGGTTGTATTTTTATTTAAAGGTAAAACACGGAGATGAATATCTTGAGTCGACTAAGAAGGTAGATAATCAAGCAAAATCACAACATTTGTGCAAGAATCCTCTTCATCTTCTAAAAAGTATACTCTAAACAACCCTAAGCAGTTAAAAGCCATAAAAACTTTTCTTACATAGCTGCCGACCTTGTACCACTCTCCAATTTCCATATACTTATATTACGACTGAAAACTCTTTGAAAGTGTCTCATATATATTAAGAAATTTAATAATGTATGTAAACAAATGTACATGATTAGTTTGATTTTTTTATAAATATAAGCTACAAAAACATCTTAGCTTGGAAAATAGAAATTGTCTTATGCTCAAAAGTAATGGTAATGATACTGAATTATTTGGTCCAAGTAATGTTAATATACTGCATTACTTGCCCAAAATTTAAGTAATGGTACTGATACTGGACCAAACCCCAAAGTAATGGTAATGGAATTCATTCCTTTTGCAAAGTCATAGCCCCAAGCCTGTCGAGATCCTTATCCGAAGACTGACGGAAAGAGTCGAATAGTTGCGATTGCCTAGATTATCAAATTACATACCCCTATCCTAAATCATGCTCAACAATATTTTGATTAAATTAGACATTCATTTAACTTCAAAACATTACGGTTTGTATTCTACACATTAACAAAAAGTTTTTTTTGGAAAACGAAGAAAATATTTATTAATAAGAGTATAATTACAATATTTACGTTAGATTGTAACAACATCCCTATTTTAATACATTTACTTAAATTTATGCTACGTAATGGTTTTGAAGGTATTAAATTTTGTGGAAAAGGTTGTTTTTTAAGTTATTAGTGATACAACTTGCAGATGGAATGTAAGGGAGAATATAGCCTAAATGACATAAATATGACCCGAGGCGCTAGTCGATGGTAGCATCATCAAAGCTATATTCTCCGGTTTATCATAAGTACTTGTATAACAAATTTATAATAACACAAATTTGTTTTTGACAAGTTCGTCAGAAAACCAAGCAGCTAAATAAGATGACGTAGGACGTACAATGGCTACGCTAGCGCCTGTCGTATAACGGAGGAAGAACTCACGGATGTTACATACTTTTAATATACAAATACAAACACACATGTGAACGAGTTGAATACCAAAACTGAACTCCCTCTCTGACATTTGAGAATAGTATATATAATATCAACCTGTCCTAAGGACATTTTATAATGTATATAAATACACACGTTTTAGAGTTACATATATAAATCATTTTGACATAAGCTAGTCCGCATGCATCCTGAACTATAATACTCATAAATCATGTCATGTTCCATAGTGCACATTATGAAATAAAAACCTTAATATATGTATATACATGTTGACTTGTCATTCTTTTTGAATATAGCGTGTATGACTCATTAGCCTGTGCAACCAGCTATACGACAATTCCTCCATTACTTATAAAAAAAAATATTTAAAAAAAAAAAGTATTGAACAAGTTATTATTTAATATCAAACATTTCAAACTCGTTCTAACTAATTATAAAAATCTAAAATCAACTTGACATCTGTTTTACCCTTAAGGTAATATCCGGTCAGAGATGTCCGGTCAGAGATGTTATCTAACGACTTTTGTTACTTTATTTTGAAAAAGAAAAACGCCTTAGGAAACAATATTCGGAAATATTCGCTCAATATATTTTCTTGTCACTTTTTAAAAAGTTTTCGGATACTGCAGTCGGGTAAGTTATAATTTACTTCAACAATTTTGTAATGTTTTTAATAAGTAAAAAAAATAATTATTGTTAAATGTAAAGATAATCTTTTCGAAATTTTTAATCAGTTAATATAACTGTTATTCTACAAATAATATTAAAGTGACATAAGGTAAATATTATAGCTTTATAAGTTTTTCAATAAATATTAAATTTCCTTTATTTCATCATAAAAAAATAAAAAAAGTTAATTTCTAGAGATCAAGAAAACATAAAAAACAAACAAATAAGTTAACAATATTCAAAGAACAAATTATTTTAAGAATATTAATTAGAAAAACTTTAAGGTATAAAATTTAACAGAATTATATGTATTTTGTGCATGCGCATTGAACACTTCCTGTGACACGTATATTTTTTGTAACAGGTACTTGCTGACATCAGTATGGCTTGGTCTTCGTGACGTGTCGGGAATTTCAAATCGTTGGTATGTAGCTTTCTAAAGAATAATTTTAAATTGACACTCATAATTGTTCATAAATGTTTGATGTTCTTGAAGATTCTTTTAAATTAATATATATGTATTTGATATGTGTAAACGTAGACTTTATACACAAGTTGATAAAGTTATAAAGTGATATTCGAATATTTATTGGCACATCTGTAAACGCTGTTCTTGTTTCGTAGTTGTAAAAAGAATGTCTTGTATTGAACAATACAACAAAGTGATGATAGATCTATAATTCTTCATTTATGTAGCAACGTTTTTGAGTAAAAGATAATTAAATTAACAGTTTGCTGTTGCACGATTCTCGCAAATGTTTATGTGATATTTATTTTGGATATCTCTGTCGCGCACAAATAATTATTTTGATAAGAAGTTGTCATCCGTATTTCTCTGGGTTTTTGTTTTTAAGTTTATTTAACACATAGAAAAACACATTCTATTGATAAACGGAAGTTTTCGGCTTCTCTGGTTGAAGACAGGAACAAAAGTTTATTTGATTCCACAATTTTGTTGTTGTTGTTGTTGTTGTTGTTGACGGCTGTAACAGTATAGTTATGTATTTTAAACATCGTAGACGCTTATTTCATATAATTTTACATCGAAGAAGGGGTTTATGGTTATATCTGCATGGTTTTACATCGAAGAAGGTGTTTATGGTTATATCTGCATGGTTTTTGTTGTACATAGTTTGACATCGTAGAGGCTGACTGTAATATTTCTAGTCAGGCGGTGTTTTACTGTACCGGCGAATTCGCTCGCACCTCTCTGTCTTGGCTGGACGACAAGTGATCGTTAGACCAATATTTTGCATTTTCGTCCGTTGTCAGATCGGTTAATAGATATTATATACAATAAACATAATTTTGTTTCAGATATATGAACAACAAGACAACTGTCATGAAATGCATAGGATAAGAATTCCAATGAAAGATGTTCTCTAGTGTAAGTATCTTATTTATGTAATACTTGATATTTAAAAATTTTTTACTTTTCTAGACATATTTTGTTAGTTTTAACTAAGCTATTAACTTTAGTTTATTTCGACAATAAGACTTATCCCAATTTAAACTTTATTTAATGATTGTGCGTTGACAGTTGAAACATGTATGTATACACATGTTATTCTAATATGAAATAAAGTAAATAATCAATTTGAAACTCATGATTAAGTGCTGTCATTTACTTTGAAATGCATTTAAATTAACCGATCTATTAATAAACATAGAGCGAATAACGATCATTTTAATCAATAAAAAAATCAAAGATATATATTTCTAATAAAAGCAAGTTGAAACTTGATATAAATGAATACAACCACCAAAAATATAAAGATATATGATTAAATAATGTAATTTCCTGTTTTGTTTTATTATCGTTTTTTGTAACATATATATTTTTTTTCTTTCTATAATAACTATTTACAATGCCTGAGGTCAATTCACCGAAAATTAGTATAGCATATAACACGGAATATAACGTTCTATAGCATACTGGCTAATCCTTGTAAAAACATTTTAACATTCGGTTTCAAGCGTTTATTATTACTATGTACCTTTGTGTTTACCTTACCAGATACTTTATATCGTGGTTTTACAATACTTTTCTTTTTAGTAGAAACAGAGTTTATAATCATCTCATTATCGGAATCATTATCATCAGCCATTGAATCTGACTGAATAGCATTATATACTGCTTGTGACTGAGGATTGCTATTTACTTGTATGGAATTTGAGTCTGATAATTCTGAATCAGTCTGCGATTGCATTTCTTCTGAATGTACATTACTTTGAGCATTTTCATTATTTGAAATTTGTTGTTGTTGTCGAAGATGTTTCTGTAATTCGGCTAATGGAATATCATCTTCACTATCAGAATTTGACCTTTCTTTTCTTACATTCTTAGCAACTTGGGGTAATACTGATTCTGGTATTTCTGAAGCATCATCAGTATCGCTATTTTCAGGTGTAACTACAAATGTGGCATTTCTTTTTGGTCGGCCAGTATCATCTGCTTTTGGTATTGACCAGTCATTAATATTTGCAAGCCTAATTTGTTCTGCATGGACTTTAACTGTTGAATTGTCAAATTGATTTTTTATTATATAAGTTAATGGTGACCTTTTTTCCATAATTCTATAAAATGGCTTCCAATTCACATCTAGTTTGCTTCTTTTACGAAAATTTTTATAAAATACGGGATCGCCTATTTCAAATTTGATATCTTTTGCGGTCTTATCTGCATAGCTAGCTTGTTCGCGTTTTGCTTTTTTAAGGTTTTTATAAACAGATAGAAAAGTATTATGTTGTTCTTGTAATGCAATTTTGTGATACTCTTCGCCATGATAGCGCTGCCTTGGTTGTAGCAACAGGTCGACGGGTAATATGGCCTCACGGTTATATAACAAATAAAATGGACTATGCTTTGAAGTCCTAGAGACATTGAATCTAAGTGCGGCTAGTGTCATGTTAAGATGAATATCCCATTGTTTGAGATTTCCCTGAATTCTTTTAGCTAAGATATCATGTATGACATGGTGAGAACGTTCATTTTTCGCGTTTCCGGCAGCATGATAGGTAGTTGTACGCACGTGATCAATTCTTAACTCTTTAAGTGTTTCTTTGAAAGCATTACTTGTGAATTCTGATCCATTGTCAGTGACAATTTGTAATGGACATGCGTATCTAGGGTAAATTTCTTCTAAAAGTAAATGTATAATTGTATCAGTACTTTTGTCAGCAGTAGGAAAACACTCGGGATAACCACTGTAAAGGTCAATAAAACAAATAATGTAGCGGTTACCACTCATTGTTTTTTCATATGGCCCAATAACGTCGATACTCATGGTCTGGAATGAATACATTGGTACTCTTGTTTCGCCCATAGGTGCTTTTATTTTTGTAAGATTACGTGACTGACAATCAACACATTTAGAAACATATTCATACAATTCTTTGAACATATTTGGCCAAAAATATTTTTGTTTTATTGTTGTAAATAACCTCTGTGTTCCTGGGTGACCATTATTTAAATGATATTGAGTAATGACAAGGTGTTTTAAGTGTTGCGGAACAAACAATCTAAGATTAGGATTATCATCTACATTTGACAGATAATAAAGAACTTGGTCAATTTCTAAATATTTGCTCTGCACTGATTTAGTTGGCTGTCCGTGACGTAGTAACATTTTCAGTTCAAGAATAGTTTGATCTTTATCTTGCTCTGAGGCCATATTTAATTTTTCGAATTGTTTAATATCTTCTACAATTGGCTCTTGAAATTGGTATTCTTTGTTTGCTATTTCTTTGGCATTAAAGTGCGTAGAATCAAAAGCATTTACTTCATAGCTTTCATCAGTTTTCACAGCATGTACATTATCATTATTTGAATTATTACTTGAATTTGAGACTGTTATTTCGAAGGCATTGTCATTTATATCAGGCTCATAAAGTTCAATATCGGACTTGTTAGCATTTTTATCATCAGCTGGAGGTCGAGAAAAGAAATCGGCAATTAAATTTAATTTTCCTGGCAAATATTCAATTTTACAGTTATAGGCAGAAATATTTAAAGCCCAAAGCTGAATTCTTTTGTTTTGCATAGGTGCTTCTAGAAGATATTTTAAAGGTTTATGGTCTGTAAATATAGTTAACTCTGCATTATGTAAATAAACATCTAATTTTTGTAACGCATAATGAATACTGAATGCTTCTTTTTCTATGGTACTATACTTTCTTTGAGATTCACTTAATTTATGAGATAAGAAGTATATAGGTTTTTCAATACCAGATTTGTCACATTTCTGACTTAAACATGCTCCGACCACTAAATCTGAGGAGTCCGTGTATAGAATATAAGGCTTATTTGGGTCTGGGAATGCTAAAAGTGGAATACGTGTTAACATTTTCTTTAATTGTTCAAAACTTTCTTGACATTCTTTTGTCCATTTAAACAAAACACGTTTTCTTGTAAGATTGATTAGAGGTTCAACAATTTTAGAATATTTAGGGCAAAATCTTCTATAAAAACCAGCAGCACCAAGTAAAGATCTGACATCTTTAACACATTTTGGTACCGGAAGTGACCTAATAGCTTTACTTTTTCTGGTCTGGTTTTATACCTTCATGATCAATTATAAAACCAAGGTACTTTGTTTGTTGCTGAATAAAACTGCACTTTTTCAGTTTAAGTTTTAATTTATGTTCTTTAAGCTTTGAAAATACTGTCTGTATATGTGATAAATGTTCATTTAATGACTTCGAAAATATTAGAATGTCGTCAAGATAACTGACAGCAAATGCCTCTAAACCTTGTAAGACATGTGACATGAGTTCTTGGAAAACTCCAGGGGCAGAAACTAGGCCAAAAGGGTTCGGTTGAACTCAAACAAGCCTCGGAATGTCGTAAAAGCCGTTTTTTTCCTTGTCTGATTCATGCACGGGTATTTGCCAAAACCCTGATCGCATGTCTAGTGTTGTAAAATATTTTGAAGACCCTAGTAGAGTTAAAATATCGTCAATTAATGGGAGAGGATATGATGTTGGCTTTGTAATTTATTCAATTGTCTAAAATCAACACAAAACCGTTTACTGCCGTCACGTTTCCCGACAATAACAACAGGAAATGAATAAGGGCTATGACTTCTTCTTATAATATTAGCATCTAACATCTCATCGATTGCGTCACTCATAAATTTTCTATTGTTTAAAGGTGTGCGATATGGGCGTAATTTGATTGGAGGATGATTACCTGTTGGTATTTTCATGGTTACAGTATCTGTCTGTGATAATTCAGAATCTTTATTTTGCGAAAATATTTCTATTTTTCCTTAATAAGTCTCTAACAATATTAAAATGCTCTGAAGGTGTATGAATATCACGTTCGAAATCGTTGTAAGAGGGGAAGTTGTTTGAAGAGCCTCTGTGACCGAGTTAATGCTCTCAACTTCTGAAACTTTAGCAACTACTGAATCTCGTTTTAATCTTATAGTTTTATGCGTATTGTTGACAATCATAATAGGAAATCTTCTATCAGCCGAAAGTTTCATAACAGAATTTGTTATCATAAGACCTGGTTCAGAAGCAATCATTCCAGTTTCTATACTTTTTAATTCATATATTTTATCATTTTCCAATCCTGGATTTTGTTTTAATTTAGCAGTGCACACATTAACTGTTTGAGGTTTCAGAATAACATCCTGTTTTAATCTAACAATTGATGCAATATGAATATCTTCTTCGAGGGGTACATATGTATTATTAACTCTTAAGCAGCCTAAATCAAAATATAATCTAACGCCATTTTGTGTTAACCAATCACGGCCTAAAATAATATTTCTATTCATTTTAGAAACAACATAGAATTTTTGAGTTGTTTCTGTTTTCCCTATTTGAAAATTTAGATTTATATAACCATCTATATGTAAATAATTTCCGTCAACTGAACATAAATTTATTTTCTGTTTTATAAGTTGAGGGGGATTCTTCAATTTTCTATATATTCTGCGATGCAGAAGACAAACTTCAGCACCTGAATCTACTAACGATCTGTATCTATAGTTTTCTATTTTTAATCAAACACGAATTAGGGCTTCCAGCTAATGCTATACTAAATTTTGGTATTTTATCGTTCCTGTCAATGACCCCTTTGTGACAGGAACTTGCTAGTTTTCCTGAAAATTTATCTTGTTTCTGTCGTAAAAATTTTGTTTACGACATTCACGCATAATATGACCAAAATTATTACATTTCCAGCACTTAATCTTTGATTTCAAACTATTATTGCTATTATTTTTCCTAAATCGTGAAAAATTTTGTCGGTGAAATACAGAATATATTTCATTTTTCCTAAATCTACAACTACGAACATGGTGACCTGGTCTCTTACAGTACACGCAAAAATTTCTTGTATAATAATGATTAGAATTATTTGCTCTGTAATTATTGTATTTTGCGTGATTTTGAGAATTAGAAAATTTTACTCTGGCAGAAAATCTAGCTCTGAAATTCTGTTCATTCATTGCGCAAGTAATTGCTTCTTGTAATGTTTTTGGCTTTTCTCTCATAAGTTTAAGTTTTAAATAATTATGCGCTAAATTATCCGTAAACAATTCTACTAACTGAAGTTCAATTAAACTATTATCTCCTAGTTTATAATTTTCATAAGCGGTTTCAGCACAATTAATAAATTTTTCCCCAAAAATTTGCACACTTTCTCCAAAATCTTGTTTTAAATTTCTCAAAAGATAAAATTCATGATGTAAATCTTTAATTTCCCCAAATCTAGTACTTATTTCTTCTTTTAATTGTTTCCACGAATGACGAGGATTATCACGCAAATATCTACATATAAAATCGCTTACAGTCCCTTTACTTGATTGAAATGCGACTAATTTTATTTTATTATCATCCAAACCTTTTAAAATAGCATATTTTTCTATAGATTTTATCCAGTCATTAAAATATTTAGAATTTCCATCAAAATTTTGTACTATTTCTGATAAACCCTGTGTACCTATGACAGTTGAAATATTGTCTAATCTATCCGACAAATTTTCAAAAATTGTAGCTATATCTTGATCTGACATCTTCAAAATTAGCAAATTACAGGTATATAAACGATCACTCACCTTTAATTTTCTATTTCAGGTACTTCGTTGTGTCCCGCTGTCCAAAATCGTCGCTTCGACATCGCTGGTCTTAGGCGCCAAATCAACCGTTGTCGTATAACGTAGGAAGAACTCACGGATGTTACATACTTTTAATATACAAATACAAACACACATGTGAACGAGTTGAATACCAAAACTGAACTCCCTCTCTGACATTTGAGAATAGTATATATAATATCAACCTGTCCTAAGGACATTTTATAATGTATATAAATACACACGTTTTAGAGTTACATATATAAATCATCTTGACATAAGCTAGTCCATATGCATCCTGAACTATAATACTCATAAATCATGTCATGTTCCATAGTGCACATTATGAAATAAAAACCTTAATATATGTATATACATGTTGACTTGTCATTCTTTTTGAATATAGCGTGTATGACTCATTAGCCTGTGCAACCAGCTATACGACACGCCGTGCATTAAAAATTAATTTCATAAAATAAATTCATCATAGCTGTGTAAATTATTACTATTTTTTAAATAATAACATTTGAATCGAGAATATTTCACAAAGAATAAAACACAATTATAAATATAAGGAACACAAGTCTAGGATGAAGAAAAATCATTGTTATTTGCTCCGGTTCGTAACGGTATATAGGTATCGTATACAAAGTGTTTAAGCTGATCAGAATACGAGACATTTATTATCATTGTTATAAAATGTTATATAAGATAGCATAAATTAAAGGAGGTTTCCAAGATAACCATGATATTTAGATTATTTTCCACTTTTTCCGTATTTTTTTTCCAGATGGTTCTCCTCTTCATAGATTTGTAATTGGTTTTCATCATTTACAGATGGGTGGCAGAGAAAATGTGAATAGGATTAGGAAATATAAAACATCAGATATATGCGACAATTAATATATATGTTTAATGCAAATTAATATGAACAGTTTGACACAATATCGCATTTTCCCCATCACAACGTTTTGGTTTATTAACTTTAAATTTGCCAATTAATGGTTAACAGCAGTAAGGAAATGCAACTTGTAGAAGACTTAAAAAAAAATAAGGATCAGACATAAAACAGTCTCATACTTTTTAAAAGATATTTGCATTTCAGTCATTTTTCGCTGTTACTAAATATAATTTTATAAAGTGATATGACAGATATGTTTGTATTTTGTTAACACTAGGTGCTGTCATTATAACAATCTGGATGGATCTATATTGATATTTCCAACATTACCACAAGTTACAGCGTGATCATGCCCTAGATATATATTACATTGTTTTGGGTAGATAAACTGTCTAGTCCGTATATCCTAGGCCATTACTGCAGAAAACATATTGCTCTCTTAGGCAAAACCGTCTGCTGTACAACATTTATTGTTGACGTTAAACATGAATTTCCTGTTAAGGGATCATTATGTGCTGATAAACAACTGAAAGCAATTGACTTTTTCATAAGTTATATCGTAATATGATAAATATGAACATAACAGGAACACGTACTCTTATGTTTAATATCAGCTTTTTTTTAAACGTACCAAACGAACAAAAAGTTTAGATATTTTCTTTAAACTTTTATGAAGCTAAATATGGAATTGTTCATCAAACCCTGTCATCACTTATTTGTGAAAATTTTCCAAAATAGGTTACTAGGTGAATAGCGATTTGTGAACGGATATGCTGGTAATCTTGGTCTGCACTAGACACGTGAGTAAAAACTGTTACCGCAGTATGCAAAATGTTAATTATTATAGACTATAAATAATCCAACTCATACGAAACTGTTTAACTTGAACTGAATTTAAACTTTGTAATTGTTGGATGAAATTAAACTTTAATTATCTAGATTGTGGTTTTTTAATAATATCTTAATTAATCTTATGTGTTTTAATTGTTATTTATCTTTTTTGTTATTAAAAATATCTGGTAACAAAAACTATAATGTTGTTTAAGTATCTTTATGCATTACAATGAAAAACAGTATATCTCAACGTCACAGCGAATTCGCGAAAAGATCACATGGCAAAATACCTATTTTTACGGGTGGGGAGAAGGGGTAAATGTACCAGCTTTAAACTCGGGTAATATTCGTGTTTGGTACTATCGACCTTACTGCTAGGTAGCAACTGGGTGGCTTTAATCATGTTTAAGTATTCAAACGTCACTGACCATGATGGGAATTAAAGGGTCGCCGCAGACTTTATCAACTGGCCATGATCGCCTCTCCTTTTTGCAGATTTACATGTTTTCTTTTTTGTTTAAAAAAATTTGACAAAATAAATAATAAAAAAAATAAATTTAAAAAAAAAACCCAAAAAATTTCACACTTTATAGATAAATGTATTCTTAGACTTGTCACCAGCGATAAAAGATTCTTTCTGTTTTTACACAATAAGTGAGCTTTTGGGGGAACATTATCTGTGTATGAAATCCCAAGACACACCAAAGAATTTCAAATGAGTCAATGAATCTTTCTTACACTTTTATTTTATGCTCTTAATGCTTAAAACAAATGTTACATTTTCTTCGCATTTGGTCTCGAACATCGTAACATTGACTTGATAATTTAATTACATTACTGTTAGGAATACTTTTGTCAGTGAGGGAATATTAAAATGAAAATTGAATAAAAGCTTTCCGAAATGTCGTGGACGAACTCATTATGTCAATATCTGACGTATAAATATTCATTAAGTTTCAAAAATATATAGATTACAATATTATACTGAATTGGTTTATTAAACATATATAATGGCTCAAAGATAACAAAAACTAAAACAAAAATTTAAATTGTATACCATTTTTGAAAAAAATTTAAATGTTGATTGCTTTTTTTTTTAAAATTTTGTCCACCCTATGTCCCATATTTTTTCCCCTCTTTAAAATATTTTTTATTTTAATTAATTTTTAAATCAAAATTGAATTTTATGGGAAAAGTATATGGTTTAAAAAAGTGTTACTTAAAAAAGGAAAATAAAAAGGGCCCCGCACAGGCCGATTGTTTTTTATTTTTTAATGGAGATGTGTGATTTTAAAATTTATATAAAGTATCGGGAAAAAAGTGGCCCAAAAATACTTAAAAATTAGTGTTTTTCAAATGTTTTTTCGAAAAAAATTTAAAAATTTTTATATAACGATATTAGTAATTAAAAAATTTAAAAAATGCTAGGCTGTAAGTGGTTTACAATTATTAAAAAAAGAATATTTTTAGACGGATCAATTTTTGCCCCTTATATTTTAAAAATGTTTAAAAAAAAATTTAATTTAATTTAAAAAAAAAGTATTGATTTTTTTTCCCTATTAAATTTTATATATATATAAAATATAAAAAATAAATTTTTAAAATATATGACCCATAAAAAACCGGCTTAATTTAAACAGATATTTTAAAAATTATATGTTTGCATTCCAAAATATTAAAAAATGGCAAACAAATTTTTTTAAATTTGGTTTTAAAACCAAAAAAAAATAAAAAGGGGCAAAAATTTTTCATGTATACGAGGGGTTAACCAAAAATTTTGACTTTTTAAATTTTTCTTGAACGTTTAAAGTGTTTTAATGAAATTTTATCCATACATTGGGAGAATATTATCAAACATTTTTGAAAGGGGAAAATAATTTTGTCCCCTAAAAAATGATTTTTTTATTGCTTTTAAATAAGGATACACGGCACCCGGCGCACGGTAGAAAAACGCAGTAAGTCATCGAATATTTCTTGCTAAAAAAAAACTAAAAATTAACGTAGAAAACCCGCTCAACATCGTATGTTTCTTCTATGATGTCATTTAATTAATTCTTTAAAATAATGGACGTCACTTCCGTTTATTTTTGTTGATGTCGCTAGAAAGGCCAGACGCCTTTATTGTTTACAACTGGAAAATGACGGACATGCGGTGATTAGAATATCGCGCGATCATATAACGATCATAAATTTTGGTTGTAATTTGGGGATGACACCTACAAAAACATTTGATAAAAATCAGCAGACGAACAGAGAAAAGAAAATTTCACGATCATTAGTGGTAAAGTGGCATAAGAAATTTAGTGATGGACATTACTTTGAGAAACAGTAACCGTCATTGACTGCGTAACGTTAAAGCACAAATTGTACGTTAATATTATGACGTTGACGTCAATAATTTTTTGGAGTGCGCCGCTGTCGCCGACATGTGTTTATGTAAAATTAAATATTGTTGGAATGTAAAAAGCTACTCACATGATTTTTTCTGTGTTTATTTGTTATTAATTCTTCTAAGCAGTGTAAGAATTTCAAATTAATATCTCAAATATATTTTACGCAACAAAGAAAGTCCACGAATTTTTGGATAACCCCTCGTATGTATTCTATTTAATTGTTTAGAGAGTGTAGTATTTTTATGTACCTATTCACTACTGTAACATATTTAGTGACTTTTCTGCAGTAATTGTTCGTCAAGATTATCAATTCATTGACGGTTGAAAATGAAAGCTTCTGACATAACAATCAAACAGTCATTTTGCATATGATCATAAAAAGATACACTAAAAAGAAATGTTTTGGTAAGAGTAAGAGTTTTGGTAATAAAGATGTGTATCTTAGAGTTAACAAATTTAAAAATCGTCATTTATTTAATTTTCACTTTGAATGAAATATTCAAATAAACAAATAAGTACTGAATATTCATGTTTGTGTGGCTAGTTTGTTTGTATTCCATATCACATAGCATTATTTAAGAGCCATAAAGTTAGTTAAACACGGTAATGTATGTAAAGTATGAAGCGGTTGCAGACTAAAATTAGTTGAGAATGTTTATTAATGACATTTGTCAATGCAAGAACCTGTTTAGCACCCCCAATCCTAGCAATGGGTTAAGCAGAATAAAATATTTTAAGATAAATCATGTTATTATTGTTAAACAAACTGAATTAGAATAATCCGTCCGTTTGAGAATACCTCGACGTAAGGTTCCAAGAATGAACATTTTGTTAAATTCCGATAATACTTGGGCTTCTGCCATTTTAATAAAACACTAGCTGCTCCTACATTGATATTCCCAACAGATTCATTTACAATAAATAGCAGGACTTTAATAGTTTTTGTGTTCCAAAATATATCTTTTGCAATTTGTTTTCTTTAATGAAGTGTCTAGTCGGTATATTTACGTCTATTATCTCAGAAAAAAGATTGTTCTCTGAGGTGAAATTGTCTGCAGTTAAACTTTTATTGTTGACGTTAACATGGGTTTGCTTTTTAAGGAATAATTATATATATAGTATATAACCGAATAAACATTTGTATAAATAACTGATTTTGTCATGCGTGTGATTACTTAGATAATGTTCAACCTCTTTCATATTAATATAAAAGTTAATATTTAGTTTAGTTAAATTTTTAATTGGAAAAATATTGGACTAATGTTTTAATCATTATATCCCGGGGTTAAAAACTTAATTCCAAAAATTTAAAAAAATTTTTAAAGTCAAAGTTTTCTCTTTTTCCTATTTTTAAAATTGAAAAAAACCCACTATGAACTTTATGTTTAATAACTTAAAAATATCGCTTTGTATTTGGAGGGGATAAATTTAAAAAAAATCTTTTTCAATTTAAAAAAAAACCAAAAATTTTTAAATATTACTTTTTATGCTAAAATGAACTTTTATATATATCTTTAAATTAAAAAGAGGAAAAATTTTGGAAAAATTTTTTTTTTCATAATTTTTATTGAAAAAGTTAAAAAAGGGGTTTTTAAAACATTACTTTTTTTAAAAAAAATCCAATTTAAAAGTAACCGGGGAAAAAGAACATGCTAGGGTTTATGTCGTGGAAAAATTTTCCCGGGATGTGTAGCCCTTTACTGAGTTGAAGCTATTGGAATAGGGACGTAATATTTATTTCCTTTTTTGCACTTTCCAGTCAAGCGACTGAATGAAAAAAAAAGATCAAGCACTTGAGTTTAATGATCATTATTAGTCAACAATAAGTCCAACATTTAAGATGAGGACAGTCTTGTTTTAATCCTAAAATATGAAAAAAGGAATCCATAAATAACGCCTAAAACTGAAATATTGAAAACATTGCATTCTCGGTTTAAGTGCACGCTACCCTCCACGCCCTTATCACTGACCGAAGCAGAGCAAACCAATGGTGAAATTTCATATTTAAAAACATACACAGTCGTGTAACATCACTCTACTGTTCCGTTGTGTACTTCTTTTAACACGACATCATCTTATTATAAGTAGAATGAACATACAATGCATTGCTGTCCGTGACCTATTCGTTTTCAGTAGAGAGTGACCATTCAACGTGTCAAGATGGTATTGATATAGATGCTTACCATGCGGTCACCTTTACTTTGACTTTTTTGTCCAGTATATACACTTTCTTACTATCATGGTGAGGAATTAGGAAAATTTACATAAAGAATTTTAATGTTTATTCATTCACAGCACTTAAATAAGTAGATTATTGTTGAAGAAATAGAAAAGTTCACAAAAACTGTTGCAGCAGATAACTCATTTGATCTCAAACAATTGATATTGACAAGATGGTGTACCTGTTGACTAGATTATTTGAAATTTGTTCTGTCCGGAATATCTGGTATCAAGAGTAGTCTTTTTCCAATGCCTGTCCTATTTTCTTTCCAAAATTTGACATAGTTCTGATGCAACTAGTCACTTTCATGAAATATATATCAATTACATAGCAAGTCATTCAAGTAAACATCTGTAAAATGGTCAACAATTCATATATATTTGGTGAAAGTGCAACTAACAATAAGTTTATATTTTCAAAATATTGCATTATTAACATTACAATCTGAAAAACATGTCCCGACATATAGGGATTGGGGAGCATTGTTTTTGTTGTGTCACGCTGTCATGATGTTTAACTGCCGAAAGTCATACTGTCCGTCCGACTGTCATACCGTCCGTCCGTATACTTGCAATACAGTTGAATATGGGTGCATTTCGTGTCAGCTTTCTCTTGGTATTCCTGTTTTCTCTATTTTTTTTTTCATTATATCTGTACAAATGCTACCGGCTGAACTAATTTCAGTGACTCTTATTATGATCTGATGTTGAATTAAATCGTTTGGAAAACCATCTATGTTGGTTTCGGTATAACGCAGCAACTTATGCGGAATAAACTTTTATCTGTGACCTCTAAAATGAATGTGAAATACGCCACGCTAAATAACTTTACATAACTAGATTTATTAAAATAACTATTGTGATCAGGTAGGTTTTCTTTTTTCATTCATGTCAGTTTTGCTGCGTGATCTATGAAAATATACCAAATGCGCTTGTAATGGGCGACCTGGCACTTGAGAGTAGATGGTGAGTAGATAGAATTAAATGAAGAATAAAAATTGTTGTTTTTTTGCAGATCATTCCTGTGTATTTCACAGGAAGTGAAGCAGATAACCGATAGCCTCTGGCTTAACAGATGCAATTTAACAAACTATAAATGCTATTTATTTTTTATTCATTTGATACAATGGTTGTTTTAGAATTTTCATTACTTTAAAGCCAACACTTACAATTGGGGTCACCTCAGCTCTATACCAACTTGATACGGTAGAACTTTGACTGTTTGATTTCATTTCTTCTTTAAAATGTTTGTTGACCAGTTGCAATTAATAAGTACAACAAACGTAACTTCTAATTAACATTACAAAAGGGCTAAAGTATATTGCGAAAGTGGGCATATTGTTTAAAGCTGGTTTTATCAGTTTGGAGCCAAAAAGTATTGAGAAGGGTTCAAAATTAAAAAAATATCTCATTTTTTCCCCTTCTTTGTTTAAAAAAAAAAAATCAAACAAAAAATTGATGGTTTTCCCCAAAATTGCTTTCAAAAAAAACCTACAACTCCTTAAAATTTTTTTCAAGTAAAAATTATTTTAAAAACGTGTCTGTGTTTCCCAGAGATTAGGGGCCGAAACTAGAAATTGGCGATCAAGACAAAACATGTTTTAATTTTTGTTGAATTTCCCACCAATTTAAAAATTTCCCGGTCAAAAAAGATTTCAAGAAGTTATTATTAATTCCAAAAGGGTGAAAGGAAACCTTTTTTTAAAAATTTTCAGCTAGTAGATAAGGGATGATTGTTGGAATTTTAAAAAGAGAACGGAAAACCCAACCCGTTGCACCCACTTTTCCCATCAGGGGAATTCGTTTTCGTTTAACTTAAATTTAAAAAAATAAATGAATAATATTAACCAAAACTGATTTCGAGTTATTTACGCAATTATTTATGACGGAGAAGATGAAACTTCTTTCTGAGAAAATGTGTGATTTCTTTGAGATTTAACGTAAAAAATGTTCCGGTTTTTCCCTTTGAAACTTTTAATTGAATAATTTTGCAATCCAAAGCCTCCCATATATTTATTATGCACTAACTGTACCGGCAGTGTTTAGGAGTGCATTGTGGAATAAAGAACTTTGTCTTCCAATTAATGTTTTAAGTCAATGTCATCTCATCGTGTTCAAGTTTGAAATGTAGAACATCCTCTCCAGATACCATTGTTTTAACGTTTTAAAAATATATAGATCTTTATATCATTCATTTATATTCATTCAATAATATCCTAAAATCTACCGTGCGTGCAAATTAATTTAGCCTATTTCAGGTAACATTGTCTTACAACTGTTACATGACACGTTGTCTTTTAGCTGTATTACGACATGTTGTCTATGTACTCGTTCATGACACGTTGCCCCTTATGAAGAGCATTTTGTAAGGTTTAAAATACTTTGAAAATTATTTATCGAATTTAAATAGTAGGAAATTAGGTATATTGAATGACTTCTCTTTAATAATTATACACTGATTTATATGTATGGATTAAAACCAAAAATAAATCAGATTATCGAGTGTTTTTATGTTTATTCTTTTTTGTATCATTGGTAAAAATAAAATAACACGTTCCAAGTCGTCACAATATAAAATCTCAAAACAGAAACCATGTGTTAACATATCTGAATATTACAATTCTATCGTTATTCTTTTCCTTGTCGCAATTAGTAAACCTCAGAAAAATAAGGCATGCTTTATTTTATCCCCGAGAGACAGTGCGGTAACTGGAGTGCGGATAATTAATACCTGCACTCCAGGTTTACGATTTAACTTTGACACATTTTCAATATAAAGGTCACCAGACTTTGATACAATAATGCCATACCATTATACTTATCTTTCTTTGGCAATAACAATTATATCAAACTATCTTCTTTTATCCTCACCATTTCTTTTGTCAGGCGGAATAAATTGATATAACAATGTAACTCTTTTTGTCTTTGTTCAAAATGGAGACCTTTCATAGTTTTGTTTAGTTTATTTCTTCTGTACTGTCTTATCTATACATAATCTTTCAAATATATACATCATTCGTTACAACAAAAAGGTCATTATAAAACAACTTATGAATAAAAAAGTTTAATAATCTCAATAAAAATGCGATCATATCAGAATCTTGATCTTTCGAACTTAACTTATATTTATGATTAATGTCAAATGATAAAGGAGAAGATTATAGATATGAACTACGGGATCTATAAGGCCGCTGTATAAAATGTATGTGTTACGAGTAAAAGACCCAATACCTTCTCTTACATTTGTTGTGATAGGTTAAGCATTTGGATAATTATATGATTATAATTTGTTAAGAAAGTTGCTGATGAAATGATAAAGGACGGCAAAAAGGGCGGAAAATTCAGCTTTGGTGAAGTTGACCGGAAGTGCAAGCCTTATGTTACATAAATAGAGGGCGGAACCGGTATTTGTATATCCCGTCAGAAACATATCCTATCATTATTATTAGTTCATCAAAGATATATAAAACAATCATAGATGAGAAAACATTAAGTTTTGTCTATTAAAGACATGACATATGTATTATTAACATCTTTTGAAATTTGATCTCCTTAATATTACTATTCAAAACCGATTTAACCGGGCAAAGGATATCAAAATGGCGTTGACCGCCCGTCCGGGCGTCGAAAACATGGCCCCACAAAAAAGATTTTATTTAATAAGATATGTTTTCTACTCTACACTTTAGTTAAATAAGTTAAATAAACATCAGTAAATATACCAAACTAATTTACTCCAATGTCAAGATTTCTTAAAATCTTAGTAGTAGAATATTTACAATGCCCCGACGAAATCTCAGGATATTTTCCACATACATTAAGGAGGTCTGTGTTTTTAGTCAGCTTACTGCATGTGCATAAAATGATACACTGAGTGACACCTGGTTGCTTTCGCGAGCCCGAAATGCGCTCAAAACCTTTGACTAAAAACCAAACAAATCTCTGCAAGATTCAGGCACAGGATATCGTTTTGACTAATTAAAAAACAATATTACCTTTTCGAGTATCAACAAATTCAAATCCCCTACCCCCCCCCCAAAAAAAAAAACAAAAAAAAACAAAAAAAACAACAACAACAACAAAAAAACACACACACAATTAACTTAAGGCTGTATGTCCTTAGTCTATCTAACAATATTCCAAATTATATAAGATAAATACTAAATGAAGATATCACCTCAGATATAAGTATATTATTATTTCACTATTGTAGTATTTTAGTCCTTGGTAGGGACATATTAAACTAGGATTTAGGACTTGATCAAGGTCGTGTACAATAGTTAAATACAGGATAGTGACCGGTAATTTACAGTCGAAATAAGTGTGCTTTTTCTAAGCAAAATTAAATGTATTTTTAAATCAAAATGAACAAGGCAACCTTTTGAAGTGATAAAAATAGTTAATTACATATTTACATTTTTGTACCTTGCAATATAAAATCTATTTCAATAAGACATTGGAAATTTATACATTTTAGTAAGTATCAATATAGTAAGCAAGGAAACAAGTGTTAAGTAGTCAGAGCTATGTATAAATTGTACAAGACAATACAGACCGAGTTGGAGAAGCCACTAGAGGGGACAGTGAAAGGTAAACAATTGTTACTTGTTTGCAATTTAAGCTTGACAATGGTTGATAGCGGATTTTCGCTCCATGTTTTTTGTGGTTGTTTTTTTATTGCTGTTGTTTTTGTTTTTAGGGGTTTTTTTTCTGCTTGTTTGTTGTTGTTTTTTTATTTACATATTTCTTTTTTTCTTTATTATTATTATTATTATTTTAATTATTATTATTATCATTTGTTATGGTCATGTGGCTATCTTCTAATCGCCGTTAAACGCCAATCAATCGTATATTTTTGTACCTAAAAAAATAGAGCTTTCTTTGATGCGTTGCGCTTGCATTTTTTGGAACTATACTATGCCTACTTTGGTTCAGATATCAAATATGTTTTTATGTATAGAATACTTTAATCGAATTAACATTCAACGCATGCCAAACTATTGATTATGTTTATGTATATAACTTTCAACAACATTGACATTCCCATGTAAGTATGAGTATCCATGCACAACAAAATATTAGAATATGGTGTCCTTGTCACATTTCAAAAATATATTTTTTATTTTTTAAAATGGCATTATGCTCATTTTTTTCATCTGCCCTGTTGAACTGAATTAGAAATATTTTTAACTATTTGGTGTAGGTCTAGCTACACCAATAATTTATTAATTAACAACATTCAACATTTAAATTACAGCGTATTCCTTCCTCATCTCTTTTTTGATCTTTTTTGTTCGTATTTCTTTCGTAAATCAAGCCAAAGTTAATCTGTGTTAGATTTTCAAATAATATGGGGTTTTACTTATTTTTATTTATTTATTCATTTATTTAATATTTATTTATTTATTTATTTACTTCGGTGGAGCTCTTAAATCATAACATGGCAAAATTAAAGTCTCCATGTATCAATAATATTCTATTAATCTGACATGTTTATCGCCTCTATTATATTTTTGTTTTAAATCAAAATAAGGGGGTTAAAGTGATGTTAGATCAGTTCCGTTTGCGAATAAACCTGGTTAATGTTAATATTTTTAACCTAGGTACAATACCAAGGTGGCTCAATGGTAGTTTATATCGTAATGGTCCGAGAATGTTTGAGGTCGGGGAGCACAAGTTCAACCACTGGTTTGATGGAATGTCAATGTTACAACGATTCCAAATCTGTAAGTTATTTAAATCACTTTAATAAATTATATTTCGATTCTAAATTAGCGCCAATTCATTGTGACATAGTCGTCAACCTGTGTCATAGAAAATAGTACATTGTATAACTTTCTTTCAGATTCATTATACTTTGTTTTGAAAATATGCTGTCAACTATACGTATAAAGCGATTCTTTTACCTTGCCATGATACGCTGGGGCCTTTTATACTTCATTGTTAATCTAGTCGATGATGCATAAACATCTAAATTCTAAGATTGAGTCTGTATCTATGCAACGAGTTTGAACGTCAGCTAATTGTAATACAAAAAAAAACAATCTGACTATCTATCTGCCAGTTGACGGGAAAGTAACATACCAGAGAAAATATCTACGGAGTGACGAATTTGTTACCAATATGACATCAGGGAGAACTGTTTATGACGTGTATGCAACTGATGCCACGCCCGACCCTTGTAAAAACATATTTAAAAGGTAGGGTATTAGTATCACACATTTTGCTCGCCCATATGGTTAATTTCGTTGGCGAGGGTAAACAAACCAAACACACAAATGACATGCATAAAGGTGTGTAAAGATACAAAATAAAATATTGAGAATTGCGTCTTAAATTCATTATTCAGTGCAAAATAATTACAAAATATTATATCTTTTATATAAATCCGCACTGACTTTTTTACAGGTCGCATTGAAATTTTGTTCAATAATGTACTATTTTTAGGTTTAAAAGCTTGTAAATTTACATATTTATGTTGAAAAGAATTTAAAGACCAAATAAAACGCGAAATGCTTTTTACTCAAAGTCGGGACTTAAAAAACCATAAACAATAACAGATTTTGATATTTATTTAAAAAGTTTATCATTTGCATCTTTAAATTTCTTTTAAGTCCCAGATTTACTTGAATACAAAATTTTTGATTTAGCGCTTAAACCTCTGGACCCCGCTTTAATTAGAATTCTTTATTATGTAATAGAACATTTTGTTCTGATTTGATTCTAATATATTCATTTTGGGGCATGTTTAAACAGATATATTTTAATTAAAAATATTCAAATAAGAAATGAAATATTTGTCTGTTGTCTCCTTTAAATTTCATTTATTAACGTATTTTTTCCATTTATTTATTTTTTATTTATTTATTCAATTATGTGTTATATCTTTTTTTTAATTTTATTAAAGGGACTCCACTGAGCTTTTTTGACATGGTGGGATTGAAAATATTTTTTCCAGATAAGTGTACTATTTGATGTAGGTTTAGACCACTAATCTTTGTGAAACATTTCAAATCACTCGCTCACTTCGTTTTTCCAGAATAATTATTCAAATTGTAAAAAAATGACCAAAAATGAAAAGCGCTGAAATGCTTTTTACTCAAATCGGGCTAAGAAAAGCATAAAAAATACGATTTTTAATTTATTTCAAAGTATATTTCTTAGCTATCTTTTCATATATTTCTGTTTTAAGTGCCCCAGCTCATTTATGTAAGAAATTCAAATTGTTTTTGTTTTTAGGCGTTTAAACCTCAGTGGAGTCTCTTTAATTAGAATTGCTTTATTATGTACAAAAAGGCATATGTTAGTATCTTAGAGAATAAATTGAAGTTTGCTATTAAGAAGTTAAAAGTATATGGGTATGCATTGTGTTTGTATTAACAAACATACTTTGATTATATATTTTTCTAATTAAATATAATATCAAATTATGAAATTGTATTAATAATGTTGATTCTTGTTGTTGTTGCTGTGTTTATCTATATTTAATACAACCATTTTAATGTTTACAGATTTCTTACAGTGTTTGAGGCACATGATGTGACAGATAACACACACTTGAACATTTATTCGTTTCAAGGCGAGCTTTTTGTAGCAGCCGACTCCATGTACATGAATAGGGTAGACGCACAGACGCTGGAGAAGATTGAAAAGGTTCTGATTTAAAACAAAAATATTTCATTGAATAATCCGAATGATAACCGCCTGACTTTGGTCATCTAAAAAGTCATTGTTTTTTACCAATATCTACAAAACTTAAGAATTCGTTGTTTCCTTTATGAAATGTTTTGTTCTCTCTTAAACCTTAACAATATCTGATATTTAGATAACACGATGCAGGAAAAGTTGAAATTCGCAGTCGAATTACAGTAAAGATTTCGCTTACAAAAATTCAAACAAAAAAGCAATTTCTTAAAATTAACTTAGATTCCTTTTTTAACCATCCAATAGTTTTTTTCGGATATCAAGATGGAAATTATCTGCCAAAAGTATAGAGCCCGATCTGCATGCGTGCCTGACTATTACAGTATCAAAGGTTAATCACTTTCGGTCCGAGCATTTTCAAAGTTAAGGCATTTCCCAGAATGAAAAGATATTGGCAAAAGAAATTTATTCTTTATCTTACATGTTTATACTCAATTATTCTAAACAGATCAATCTTGAGAAAAGAATTGGTGTGAAACTAACTACGGCACATCCACATTTTGACGCTGATGGAACGATGTATAATATAGGACATATGCACAAGTATCGTTTATATACGGTATTGTTTAAAGTTTCGCCAAATATAGGTAATTTCCAGGTCAAGTATAGTTTATATACTGTACAGTTTAATGTTTCGCTTAATAAAGGTAATTGCAAACACAAGTATAGTTTTCATACGATATTTTTTAAAGTTTCACCAAATAAAGGTAATTTCAAGCACAAGCTTCGTTTCTATATAGTATTGTTTTAAAATTCGCTAAATAACGATTGTATCAAGCACAAGTAACATTTAAAAACGGTTTTATTAAAAGTTTTGCCAAATAAAGGTAATTCTAAGCGTTTAAAGTTTCGTCAAATGAAGGTAATTTCAATATGGAGAAAATAAAATTAATGATTTATTTCGATAATTTATATATTTTTAGAAAAAACTTTTTACTAAGGTTTATCATGCAACGTTATTTAAGTTGGTCGAGAAATGCAATGGTAAACACATTGATGTTAAATTGTTCCATTTTGATTTAAATTGACAAATCTGTTGCATTGAACAGTAACAATGCAGCGGAAAAATTGTCATAACATCAAATTATTGATGGGAAAAATGTGGAAAATATACTTTTTAGCTTAAATGTTGCAAGTAGCTTAAATAGATCTTTTACTTTTGAATAAGAAAATCAAATAAACAAGGTAAGGTAGGAAACCAAAATAAAAGGCTGTTCATTGAAAATTGCATTCGCAAGTTTACAAATGATATGTTAGTCCTAATTAAAGACTGCACGTTAACATATCAAATGTTGTTTTCAATTTCTGCATAACATATTTTCACACCTCGTTTGATATACTATGTTAACAAATGTATGGTATATACACAATACATAAATTTAGAAACGCATAATTAAACTACTAGAAATTGAGTTTTGATAATTTTATTTTTCAGACCAAGATGATGGGTTTCCAAAAGGTAACATGATCTTCCGCACACCATCACCATGGAATATCCACATAACCTACCATCACAGTTTCTGTATGACTGAAAATTACTTGATCTTTATTGAACAACCAATGCTTACTAACGTTCTCACATTGCTGATGAGGCACAATTTGAAATATTCTCATTCTCCTGCAAGTTCTTTCTATCCGAATATAAAGGTGATAAGTTTTCTTATGCATCTTAAATGCATTTCTTACTGACCATTTTTCATTTTGATTGCAACTGATATATTAGTGAACAGTTAATCTTACATAGCTGATACTTGAGTATGTGAATAATGTCTGTCATAAAAACTTGTATAAAAACATTGAAGGTCAATGATAACTCGTAATTTAAATGACATTTTGAAAGCAATAGAAAGAAAATTAAATATGACTGCCGAGCTTGATGCATTTTTATAGAGAACATTGTTTTTGTGTAAGATGACATTTAATGTTCATCAGATGAGCTTCCAGAGCAGTATTCGTGCCATGTGAACTACTTTTGAAGCTCATGATATGAAATAAATAACATCTGATAAAAAATGATTTTCTTTAATCTTATGCTAAACTTACGATTTTTGAATCAGCTTAAATGATTTTTTTTAATCTTATGCTAAAATTACGATTTTTGAAAACCTTTATATAAAATATAATATCAAACTGGTGGCCTCAAATTTCATAATGCATTGAAGCAGCTAAAATATATGCAAAAAATGAGTGTGCGGTGATTATACAAGTATTTAGTTTAGACAAGACTAATGACTTTATTTTACACAATTTTACAAGGGGTAACATTAATGTTTCAGTGACAGATTGTCCGATATTGTAAAAGTTTTTTGAACCCTCTCCGGTTGCGCTTATGGTGTATAGTTTACTGACATAGAGCAATTTTGCACAGTTTCTAAGTAACATAAGATCTATTAAGACAAAAGGACCAAAACAGTGTTAATGTCAAATATGTTCATGTTAACAGAAAACGGTTATTTGAAAATCATGACAACGTTTAAGGTACAATATGAAGACTTTTTTTGGAAAAGTGGTTTATTAAAAGGAAACTAGAAAAATTTAATTCAAACAGATTTCACTGCTAAGTTAAAAAAAAATGGTTTTCAATTATAAATCAGTAATTCACAGATGAGCATAACACTATAAGGTACATTTGAGTTTTGAACGTTGCCTTGACTTGTTTTATCTGATATTTGATTTCATAAAATGATCATTCACTATTTTAGAATAGATTCAGGGTTGTTAATAAGCGTTCAGGAAAAGAAGAAAATGAAAATATTGTAGTTGAATCAGATGCATTTTTCTTCTTCCATCAAATAAATGCATACGAGGACCAAGGTAATCCTGAGTCATTTTATTTTATTAAGATACGAATCATGCAATACTAGTAAATAATATAACCCAGTTATAACTGTGCAACTTCGACTTGAATTTGTAGCTCAGAGCGCCCTTTGGTGCTTAAGGCTTTGATAATAGTAAAAATAATAAAGATAAAACCAACTTGAGTGAAATCTTATTGATTCTCACGTGTCTTTATGCTATGATTGTGAACTATTGATATATTGCCTTTGATGCGCATGCTCAGTGACAAATATATCACAATATTTATCAAAGATTTACAAATGAATGAGATATCATGTTTTAACACAAATACTTTACTTAACTTATCTTTTAGTGTATTCTATTATTTCGTTGTGTCAATAATATCAATTATTAAATCGTTGTTTTTTTGTATTCTGCAGGGCACATAATTGTCGATCTGTCGTGTCATAAAAGTTACTCTGAATTGATTGGTCGTTTTTACTTGAAAAATTTAGCATCCAAACAATTTGAAGAAAACTTACGTCAAGTACACGAGCCTGAAGCCATGCGATTCGTGTTTCCTGTTGATTTGCACGAAAAGGTTTGTGCCCTCTTGATCTGCATGACTTAGATTTATTTTTTAAGTAACACTAAAAGATTTTTATGAAATCAATAGGCTGTTAATTTCTGTCACACTAATTTATTCGAAACGTTTGTGTCCCATTGATTTTCATGAAAGATCTTTTTCAAACGATTAATGTCAATTTTATATACATGAATATGTTTTGGTTTGCCGTCTCCTTGATTCACATTAAAATATTGTGGTCCTCTTGATTAGAGAGGCTACTGTTCTCTTGGTTTACATGAAAATGTTGCTGTTCTCATGTGTAACAAACTATTAACGTTAATTGGACTACAATATACAGATTGCAGTCCTGATCTAAATTAAGTTCGAACTATATTGAATGAAAAACGATATTGTTATCTTGATATATATTAAATATATGTAGTTTAAGAGATCTACCAGATGTATTATATTTCTAAGGATAACTTTAGTTTGAGTATTTCATGAGCAATCGAAAATTAGTTTAGCTGACCGTTCATCTACGCGAGAACGATCTTTGAGTTTTTGAATTTACAAATGCAACAACAGGTTGAAAATTGTATTTTTTCGCTCCGTTTGATGTATCGAATGTGTCGATTTTATTCTTCCTGACTAAAACTGTCACAGACTTGGTTTTAGCATGTTCCTGGACTGAAGTGGTTGATGCAATTTTTAAAAACGTCAGGTCCCCGAGCAGATTCAACGTCTTTTTCAAGTAAAAATGCTACCATTTTGAAATAAGAAACTTCATTAGATGTGTAAAAACTAGTTTGAGGTCAAGCATAACTAACTCAGAGGATATGAGATCAAAAATAGTATTTAAGTTTTGTGAGACATCGCTTTGGTACCAGTCAGTAAATTTGACGGGAACTTTTTACAGACGGGAACATTTAGTCTTGTTGTTTAAAATCTTGCAATATAAGTTATAAAAAAGAAAAACATTCACAAATATAAAACGAAATATTCTTTATCATTTCCAGCAAATCTATCAGATGTTTGACATTATATATGAAAGGGGTTTTTATTTCTCTATAAATTTGTTATATTCATAATATTCATGTATACACTGTAATTACGTTTAGTGCCTATTTAGTGGAAGAAGTTATAATTTTGTATTTTTTAGTATCTACTACCTCGCTATGGTTTCTTAAACTGGTCTATCTTTATGTTTTAATTGATGAATGTTGATTGATTATTGAATGAAAACAGTTTCTTCATCTTTATCTTAAAAGATAAAAATACGCCCTATCCAACTTATAACAAATAAAAAATTAAATGTAACCTTTATTATGTATTTATTTATCTAATTCAATTTTAATCTTAACACACTTTTGTATTATCTTAATTTTTCAATTTTGAATAACTTTAGACAGACACCTCCGAAGATACTGTGACTTTAGAGTATGTAAATGCCAAATGTACGAGGATTGGCAAGAAAAGATTTCACTGTGAGCCGGAAGCCCTGTCCGATATAGGTAATTATTATTGTTTTTAAATAACAAATTTGCTCTTCATCCTTTATTCAGATCATGTATTAATACACTTTCATTGGATTAAATAAAGGATTCATTATTGATTGTGTTTGTTTTATGTTATATAGACATGACATTTTGGAAGACAAGCAGCAACAACAAAATATTTGTATTTTGTAGTCTGTGAAGACAAGAATCATAATTTAGACAAAAACATTATTTTGTTATGAACATGTTTTACTTACTTGTAATTTCCAATATAATTTTTATCATTCATTTGTATAGCGTAATTTAGTGATATAAGTTATTTCAAACATATATTGGAAAGGACACACATTTAGTGTAATTATTAAACGATATTATGGTGCTGCTGTATAATGAACAATTAAAACACAAATAATTACGATATAATCAAAGACTGGTTAAATGCAATCATCAAAATTCAGGCAATATAAAATTGTTATTGTTAAAGTAAACGTATATAAAATCAAATAGGAAGGACAAAATTAAATAATTCAGCCGTTGTATCACGTCTATAAATCCTGTTTTAATTGAGTAAATACATATATTCCCTTCTAGGCATAGAATTTCCTCAGATAAATTACGGGCGATATAATGGAAGGAAGTATAGATATACATACTGTGTGGGAATGCAACATTCAATGAGTACCATCCATTCGGTATGACATTGTCATTCTTTGATTTTACAATTTAGTCTCCTCCACAACTCAAGAGATAAAACGGGATATGCAGGCGTCATAGAGTCCCTTTCAAAATCCCAATTTATTGAGTTCTGCCAATTGTACACGCATATTTAATAAGAGACTATACGCCGCTTTTCATGAAATGGTACTTACATGTCACATTTATGGTTCCATGATGACCGCCGAATGAACACATCTGCGGATGATTTTGAATTCAATAGTTCACCATTTTCGTGTTAAAATGTTGAAATATGCTTAAGCCAGTTATAGAGGGCGTGGTAACTTGCATTTTCCAGTACAGTTTATGAACAAGCTCAATCAACCCGAGCCGGTAACACTTTCAATTCTGTCGTTTTGGGCTTTCGTTTTTCTCTACTTGTATAAGCCTGTTACTGGGTGGTAGAGGTAATTTTAGCTACCGTCCTGTTCAATATCGACATTTGACATATATCATTTGATGTTATTGACTTTTAGAATCACTATCGATTGTTTTCCTAAAAAACATTTTCCATGCTGTTATTGTTTTTGTTGTTGTTTTATTAAGTTGATGAATCAATTGATAATTTGATTAAAGTATTCTTAATGAAAAGTGACTATGACTACGGGCAAGTTTTGAGACACATATTAATTGCAAAAATTATATTATGAGATACCATTACAGCTTGTGAAACTTGATGTACACACAAAGACGTTCGTTCAATGGAAGGAAGAAGGATGTTACCCTTCTGAGCCTGTTTTTGTGCCGTCCCCGGATGGTCTGACAGAAGATGACGGTATATCTTAATAACATAAATATAAGTACTATCTTTATCCAATGGTATCGCTTGGAGCAGTAATAAAAGACTAAAAAACAGTTATAATTTTTCATATAATGTGAGTTGCTTAAAATACTATTATGTTTGTTTCTATTGTTTGAACTTTATGGTTCTTAATGGATGCATGTTATTATGTTGTAGGAATTCTGGTTTCGGCAGTTAATTGTGTTGTAAAAGAGGATGATATGAACAGTTGTTTCTTGCTGGTACTCGATGCAAAAACCTTTGCAAAATTAGCTGTGGTGGAATTTGAAGGAATTGACAGATTCCCAAAAGATTTGCATGGAACTTTTACAAGCGTTATGTAACATATATCAACACTCATATTGCCCTCTCCAATGTTTTGTAATTTTTAGTCACACTTCATCTAGAATTAGTTCTCTTTAGCCACTCTAAATGTAGTCATATATTATGTATTTGCAAGTAGTAACATTACATAAACATACTGTATCAGGAAGTTTGACTTAACATACCAATAGAAATATCAACAACATTTTTATTCGTTTAATATAGTTGCGGACAATTAAAGGGACCTTAAGGTATCCTCAGATATTCAGTTCTCGATATAATGGAATTCCCGATAGAATAAATAATCGCGTGTTTTTTTCTACGAGTTTGACGTCATTTGACAAGGAAACCTCCAAGTCAACACTATGTATTCAGCTGCTTCAATAAAAACTGTTTTCACGGTAAAAATGTTCAGGATAAAGGTAAACTTACTCTTTTATTTACAAATCATCAATTTTATAAAGTTTTCACTAATGCTTTTTTTCTGTTTTATACAATCCTCCATTTTAATTTATCTGCAAGCCTCTGACAGCAGCCGATGGATGACGCAAGCAAATCAACATTAGTTCTAAAAATAGACCAAGTGATACGTCACTAGCACCTGTCAAAAAAATAAAATACGGAAGCAAATCAGGGCCATAGATCTTATTAATTGCAATAGTTAAATACAGACTGGACATAATCTGTATTGAATCTAAGTTGATGTTAAGACCATCTAATAAAGGAAATGAACACATTTTTGTTATTTATTCATGTTTAATATATGTGGTATTCAAAAAAAGCCAAAATATGCATTAAAAGATTGTTTATTCTGGTTCATTTCAGCTTACTCAACCTGCAGATAGGTCAAGACTACGGCTATTGTCACCAACTGCTATGACATCAGCTTATAAAATGGTGAAAGATGAAGGAATTCCAGTATATAGAGCTGCAAAGCTAAATGGAGTTCCTCTTACTACTTTGAGAGACCGGGTTGATAATAGAATATCAATTGATTGTGTCAAATCAGGACCCTGCCCTGTGCTTTCTTTAGATGAAGAAGCTAAATTGTGTGAACACTTAAAAGATCTTGCTTCTGTTGGATATGGTTACACGAGGGCTGAAGTAGTCAATTTAGCCTCTGATTATGCTGTTTCTTTAGGCAAGAGGAAAGATGATCAGCCATTCACTCTTAATTGGTTTTATAACTTCATAAAAAGGTGGCCAGAACTTAATGTTGTCCGTCCTTCAAGTCTGTCTGAACAACGTGCTAAATGTGCCAGTGAAGAATCTGTCACTAAATACTTTAATGAACTTGAAAGAATTTTACGTAAATATGATTTATTTGACAAACCGCACCTTATCTATAACATTGATGAAAAGGGAATAAATACTGAATATAAACCCCCTAGTGTTGTTAGTGGAAAAGATTGTAAGGCACAAGTTATCATGTCTGAGCGTGGTAAAACTGTCACTATAATAGGGGCTGGCAATGCAGCTGGAATGCAAATCCCTCCATATTTTGTTTTTCCCTGGTGTCCGAATGTTAGATGGTCTCTTGGAAGGAAAAAGTCCAGGTGCTGATGGTATCATGACACCAAGTGGTTGGTCAAATAGTGTTGTTTTTAAAGATTATTTGCAAAATCATTTTATGAAGTTTTGCCAGGGAAGATCAGATGACACAATTCTTATACTGTATGATGGTCATCGTAGTCACATATCAGTAGATCTTGTTGAATGGGCTAAACAGCAAAATATTGTTCTGTTTGTCTTGCCACCACACACCTCTCATATCCTCCAGCCTATGGACATTGGATGTTTTGGTCCCCTGCAACTGAAATATGCTCAAGAATGTTTCTAAATTTGCTAGAACACATCACAGAGTTGTCACTCGTTATGATGTCTGCTCACTTGCTTGCAAGGCGTACTCATTTGCTCTAAGTCCTTTAAATTTACAAGCTTCTTTCAATAAGGCAGGCATTTATCCATTCAAGAACTCGTCCTCTATGGTTGAACTTTTAAAAAAGTAAAATCAAACCATCTGAACTTTACATAGTTGATGATGAAGTGACAGCATTAGGAGATCACAAAAAATCTGAAACAGCAGAAAATAACTTTTTTTGATAAGAAAGGTGGTGATGTACATATAAAAATCATGAAGAAAAAACGTAAAAGCATTAATAGTATTGTTGGTGGAAAAGCATTGAAAGGTGAAAACTGTAGAAAAAATGAAAAAATACATTGATGAAAGTAACAGTAAAATTAGTTCAAATGATCCTAAAAAAGAAAAAAACTAAAACTCCTAAGAACAAAAAGAATTCAGCCACCAGCTTCAATCTTCAAATAAATGATAAACAAAAGCCAGGTCCATCCAAACAAAACATTGAACTTTCTGAAAAATCAGACCTCTCTGATAGTGAAAATGAATCAGAAATACCTGATCAAGATAAGTGTTGCCAATGTCATCAATATTATGTAGACAAGCATTCCCATGGTGCAATAGAATTCACCCACTGGGCACAGTGTGATAATGCTACTTGTTCCCATTGGGTTCACCTTAAATACTGCTCTCCAGTCCGTGTTGTGAGAAAGAATACAGTGTTCTACTGCAACTGTTGTTTATAGCATGTCAACACTAGGCCACCCATACTTAATACAGCCTCGTTTTGAGATTTATCTCGAGTTATCGAGAATTCAAGACGCCATTTTGGAAATCCTTTTTTGACAGTTGTTATATTTTTTGAAAATATTTTTTATTCGTTATTTCATTGATTGTTAACAATTAAAAAAATTTAAAGAGAATATATTTATGGATTCAATGATGTATTTAGAATAAAGGTGAGTCTTTTTTCCATTTGTTGTTTTTGCATTTTATTGTTACATTATCGAGAACCGAATATTTCAGGATATCCATGCGACAAGATTAACATTGACTAATCGGTAATTGATATTGATTCAATATTTGCAACTAGTGTTTGATACCCATGTTAGTGTTCGGCCTGTTTATTTGTCTATTAAGTGATTTCTTTCCTTTTTCTAAGATGTTATTACTGAGGGTATTTTAATATATTTTTTGTATAACAATGTTTGAATAAAAATGCTTTGCTATTCCTGTGATGCTATATAATTATAGACCGTATATGCAACGATATTATGTCAATATGACACCCAATGTACTAAATGTGATTAGCGATAGGTTATTCTTATTGAACATGATCTGTTTTATGTTTGCACTATGGCAGAGCTTGTATATCCTATATGTTAAGACAATATTTTGAAATGTACCACAATGCAATCATCAATATATATTTTTATCGCATCGATGACCATACTCTTAATTTCTTGAAAATTATACACAAAGACAGTTTCAACTTAAAGACTTCTTAAATATTTTATTGCCAAATTGTATGTTCCACAAAATAAAACTTCATAATAATAACAATAATAAGATATTCAAAGGTTAAGAAGTTTTATTATTTAAAAACTTAAACTCAAGGTAAGAAAATGCAGTTTATTTTGTTGAAAGTAAAGAATAATTAATTGACTGTAATGGATACACTCTCATAAATTGAATTTTCAATTTCCCCTTATTGCTTACAATTTTAAAAAGCATCTCAGATATACATAGATAATGTTATTTTCAAAACAATGTTGATCCCAGTAAAATTTAATCCCTCAGTCACTAGATTCTCATTTAACATTGATTTTAGTTATTAAGATAACCATTAGAGCGGAGTTAATACATTTATTTTACATTAATAACAAATGCAACGTACAACAATATAATAACTATAAGTAGTTTGTTTTTAGTTTTTCGAGATAACTTAATTTTCATAATTATATATTTATAGGAGCTATATATGTTTAATTTTTCTGCTTACCTCATATCAATGATACGCAATTTTTAGCGGGCAGCAATTTCATGAATTTTTGAAATTTTTTATCCTTTTTTAAAAACAAATCCAAAATTTAAATAAACCCAAAATTTTTTTTGGGGTAAATTTTTATTTTTTTTAAAACAACGTTTTTAATTAAATTTTGGTCAACCACGGTTTTTATAATTTTGGGGCATCCCCCGGCCCTAAAAAAGTTTTTTCATCAAACTTTTAAAAGGAAACCCCTGTACTTTGCTGGGAAAGCTTTATTACTGCAGGAAAAACAATAGTTTTTCAACCTTAATTTAATCGGATGCCGCAAAATTTTGGGAAAAAAAATCGCCTTCCTTGGATAACATCAAAAAAATTCTTCTTTTGTTTAACAAAAATTTTTTTTTATTCCTATATTTTTTAATTTTTCCCTTTTCAAAAAGATTCGTTAAAAAGAGGTTTCCAAACTGAAATAATGAACACGCCCGACAAAGATATGTGATGTATTTTGAAATAAACCAATTCCCTTTATTTCATTTTCATTTATTATTTTTATTGTTATTTATTATTAACCCATCTGCATCCCTTTACACACATGACTAAAGCCTAGGAATAGATTTGTGTTGGAGTTTTCGTTGCACCTGCAATGCTATGGTCATATGTCGAATTTTCATCTTTAACTGGTGGAGGAAAACATCGGGTGCCCCTCCGTCAATTATTTTAGGCCACAAGAATAGAATTTAGCCATCGGGTAAACTACCGATAAACTTCCCGACAAAGAAAAATTTCAAACGGGGGTTTTGAGCAAAAGCGGGGAAAAAAGGCCATTGGGTTTAAAAAAAAAGGAAACATTTTTTTTCAAATTCAGTTTTAAAAGTTTTTTTTTTAATTTCTGGCCCCTTTTTATATACATTTTCCAGTTTTGCTTCCTGGAAACCCAACAATTTTGTGGGAAAGTGACGAAAACCCTGGTTTTGTGACCAGTAGGGAAACCAACCCCCTGATCTCTGGGGTTTTAGAGGCCCGCCCCCCTTAAAACCCCTAAGGGCCCCCACTTATTTTTTAATTAATTAAAGATTTTAATTTAATGACTTATTTAACAACTTTGTTTTATCCTAATATTAGACCCGGGTTTACGGGGACAAATAATGGCCCAAACGTTAAAAAACAACCATTGCAAAATTTTTTTTTTCCCCCGCTTTTTTTAAAAAAATTTTTTTGATCTTTATTCTCAGTTATAGTTCATTAATTTTGTTGTGAAAGTTCAAAAACACGAAACGTCACAATATGGTAATGTGTAAAGTGTACTTAAATAACTACAATGCATTGAATAAAGGGATAGTAATAGTGCTCAAGAAAAAGAATCCAAGGCAAGATTCACTAAATTGCAATAGTTCAAAATTGATTTATTGTGAAAGTTAAAGTGATAATAAATGTGCTCTTTTTTTAAAAGAAATCAAATATAATTAAACCTTGACATAAATGCAATTATTAAAAAAAATCAGTTTTATTCGGGTTAATAAACTCAAAGCATAATCTTTGCGCAGAAACAAAGAAAGAAACATGACATTTCATTGCATAACACTTTGAAAACGGTACTTTCATTCCACTTTAATAACTTTTAAGAGGTAAAAATATGCAAAAAAGCCCTTAATGCATTAGGCATACGGTACAAATATGGTAATATATACAGAAAATCGCACATAGCATATAAATTATTACTTGAATCTTGAATCTTTAAACTTTTCTTATTTTTTACTTTTCATAAAATCTTACTCGTTTGATTTTTTTTTTTTTTTTTTTTTGTGACAGATTTTCAGTTTCCAGTAAAAAAAATTATTTAAATTGGACGAAAATTGCCCTTTAAAAAAAGTAGGGTTACATTTCCTTTAATATCCAGCAAAAAATTTTAAATTAAACCTTTAAAATAAAATTAAATTTTTCTTTATGGAAACTTTCAACTGGGAAAATTAAAAATTGGGGGCACAAAAAATTTAAAACAAATTGCTTTATTTCAACAGAAAAATAAAACCTTTTTTTTTTAAATTTTGAAAACTTTTTGTTTTATTTTTTTATACTTTTTTTAAAGGGGTTTAAGGGAAAAATTTTTCCTTTTTAATTGAATTTTTTCCCGGGGGGTTTCCTTTGGCCCTTCCCCCTTTGTGGGTTTTTTTTTAAAAATAATTTTAAAACAAAACATACCTTAAAAATTTCCCGGTGCCTATGTAAAGTTTTTTTTACAAAGCTAAAAGGTGCTCAAACTGCATATCCCTAACCGTATCAAATGTAAACATATTGTATTAATTAGACAAAAGGCAACAAAAGGAAAGTAGAACAAATTATAAGGGTAAAAATGGGGTCTTAAAAATTCTAAAGTTCAAAAAATCTATTTTACATTCAAGATTCTCAAATTACATACTCTTATCTTAATTAGGTATATTTGTATTGTGACATTTACACCAAACATTTCGTCATAAGGGAAAATGATTTTTTTTCGCTAAAAATGTATATAAAAACATACAATATTTTTTTTACATAAAAGGATATAATAGTAATCCAACTTTACCTGATAATATGTATATAATACATTAAAAAAACAGTAATTTAAAGGTTAATTGTTTGAAAATAGAAAAAAATATCATTAGGTTATTATTACTAAATATTTGTTAGATTGTAACACTATCCCAATTTTAGAACACTTACTACAACTCATATAAAGTATTTTTAAGGTTTTGATATATTATAAAAGTTATTAGTTATATAAGTTATGATGGGATAAAAGGAAATATGTAGCCCAAATGACATAAATACGACCCGGGGCTCTAGTCGATATCAAGTTTATATTCTCCCGTTTATCATGTAAGTACTTGAAAAACAAATTGTCACAATGCAAATTGTTTTGACGAAAAGTTTATAAGAAAACCTAGCAACATTGGACTGTTTTCAAAGAAGCGCGGAGAAAAAAAAACACGTTAATATGATGACGTCCGACGTACAATGGTAACGCTATCGCTGTGCATTAAAATGTAATGCATGTATAAATTCATCATAGCAGTGTAACTTTTTCTTTGTAGTAATGCCTTTGGAACCAAACTGAACAAAAAAAAATGATTAATTTCAAGAACACGCGTCTAGGATGTCAATATATATTGTTATTTATGTGCACTTCTGTTTGTCACAGTATATACGGTATCGTATACAAAGTTTTTTAAGCTAATCAGAATACGAGAATATGGTGGCATATTTCTGCCACCAGATAACCTGATAATTAAATAGTTAATAAAGAGGTTAACTAGTTACGTAACTAGTTAACCTCTTAATTAAATAGTTAGTTATCTGGAACTAGTTAATTTTTCCAATAAATAAAAGATCATAACGGGAAATAAATGCATGTTTGTGCCCGCAACTGCCATCCCTTATTATCAGATTAATATTAAGACATGTAAGAGGTTAACTAGTTACGTAACTAGTTAACCTCTTAATTAACTAGTTAATTAATAGGTTAACTAGTTGCATAAATACTTAACTAGTTAACCTCTTAATAAACTAGTTAGTTAACAGGTTAACTTGTAACGTAAATACCTAACTAGTTAACCTATTAATTAACTAGTTAATTAAAAGGTTAACTAGTTATGTAACTAGTAAACCTCTTTATTAACTAGTTAATTAAAAGGTTAACTAGTTACATAAATACTTAACTAGTTAACCTCTTAATTAACTAGTTAGTTAAGAGGTTAACTAGATACGTAAATACCTAACTAGTTAACTTCTTAATTAACTAGTTAGTTAAGAGGTTAACTAGTTACGTAAATACCTAACAAGTTAACCTATTAATTAACTTGTTAATTAAGGGGTTAACTAGTTACGTAACTAGTTAACCCGTTATCACTTATCTATAAATAGCATTGTTTTGCTCAATTGCATTGATACACAGTCCCACTTAAGTCATTGCAGACATTAGAAGGGAATTACATTTGTGTTTGGAGGCGAAATAGAGGTAAATATTTTTAACTTTAACAAATATATAATGATTCTAATGTTTGATATTGATAAAATATATTTACAATATATCTATAGTACAGTCACAAGTTTATTTTCATTCAAAGGATGCTTTGTGAATACGGTTCCTGGTACAGTTAAACCGCGATCCCTCGAGGTCGCAGGAGACCGAGCCTAAACTACGAGGGAACCGATGTTTCGAACGACCCGATTTTCAATTCTCCGGTCTGTTAAGAAATATATTGAAGTATAGTATGTTAAAAATATTCCTGACTTTACACCATTTAAAACATATTTACTACATTTGTTCATCTGTATAACCGCCTCCGTGCGTGGTCGAGGGGTTAGAGTCGATGACTTCTAATTCAGTAAACTCTCTGGCGTTGGTTCGAACCATGGGAGATGCTTTGGTAGTTTAGCACAGAGGAAGGTAGTCTAGTACTGGTGTAACTCTCCAGGAACGATGGTTAGGAAATTACCCGCCTATATGACTGAAATACTGTTGGGAAAAGGCGTAAAATGAAACAAACAAACAAACTTGTTCATCTGTATGTCCGCATTCCCCCCTGCCTATCTGTATTTTATTTTTTACTCAGATGCAAGCTGATGCTATAACCATGGAGGAGAAGATTGCTATGTACTATCACAGGGGATTCACAATCAAGGAGATTGTTGCTTTTATGACCTTACATCACGACACTATATTGAGTGAACGAACAGTACATAGGATTTTGAGAAGCCAGAGACTATATAGGCGTCAAAACCAAAGCGGGTTACCAGATGTTGTTGAGGCAATTTTACTGGAAATTTCCGGAACCGGACAGAATGCAGGATATCGTCAAATGAGACAGAGACTTTTGGTATATCATGGTATAGTCGCAACTTGTGAAACTGTGAGACTTGCACTTAGTGTAATAGACCCAAGTGGTGTAATGCTTAGACAGTCTAAAACACTAAGACGTCGTGTTTATAGAAATGCTGGCCCTACTTTTGCTATACATTTCGATGGATGGGATAAGTTAAAACCATGTGGCGTGTCAGTGCATGGAGGTATTGACGGATTTTCCAGACGACTGTAATGGTTGAAATGTTGTAACTCAAACAAAAAGCCCCAGTATATTGGTCACTTTTATTTGGAGTATGTTGAAGAAATTCAAGGCTTGCCGCTGTGCGTGTACGCTGATCGAGGTACAGAAAATGTTATTGTCCGTGATATACAACATGCTTTGCATTCGATGGACCCGCATCAGTATTTGGGGTATATCAATTTTGTGAATGTGTCGTTCACCAGGAATGTAAGGATAGAACGATTTTGGAGGGCATTACGGGACATGTATGGGAACACATGGATGATTTTTTTTAAGGATATGTGTGACATGTGGATCCTAGATACCACGGATAACCTTCACCTGGAATGTGTTAGATATTACTATTTTACTCTAATAAGAAAAGACCTCAATGATGTTATGAGTGTGTGGAACTCACATCGGGTTAGGCAGTGTCGTTTTGCTGAAAGTCCAGCTGGTAAACCGAACGTTTTGTTTTACCAGCCGGAACTGTACGGTGCTAGGGATTTTAAAGTTCCATTGGCAAATGGTTTCCAAGAAGTCAGGGAAAGGTTTTGTGAGAATCCATCCCAGAATGGTGTATCTGAAGAATTTTTAATTTTAGCCAGGAACGTATTGACAGAGTTCGATATGGAGTACCCTGCTAGAAACAGACTTGAAGCCACGGAAATGTTCATTGCAATAACTGCTTATGCTGACTGCTTGTAAAAATGAAAAGTATTGTAAAGTAGAATAAAGTACTGTATAATGTTGATCTGGAGCGTTTACCTACATAATTTAAGGGTTGTCTGTGTGTGTTGTTTGTCATTTAACAGTGTGTACATAGGAAGAATTAAAAGAAGTAGTAGATCCAATCCAATTTCCAACTAGCTCGACGATGTGTACGCTGTTCATCCGTGATCATGCCAAGAAATACTAGCCAATTTGTCCACTACACATTAACCTCTAATTGACCTAATTAACCTCTAAAAGGTCAATTTCTCATGTTATCATGTTTTTGGTTTGGAAGAATGTATTAAATTTTGCCAAGAAAAACATGAGGAAGTACTAAAGGGACTGTGCCACAGATTGGCACCAAACAAAGTTTTTTTCTGTAACGAATCTCAGGACAATTATCCAATAGAATGTGTTAGTTACGCTTTGATATCATAAATGTAATGTAAAATTATGTGTCGGATACCGGGTTTGAACCCGCATCGCCAAAATTGTAGGTCAGCGTCTCACTCACTGCATTACAATTAAAGGCATATCCTAATTAGGTGAGATGATTAAGTTATACACCTACCTCGGTAATATCACGTGATAACACCGACTAGCCAATCACGCATAGAGAATAAATTCCACCTGGTCGACATACCTATCTTTTTAATGGAAAAAATAAAATACGATAAAATAAGTGTTATACATAATACTTCAATTGTGTTTACTTCATAATGAACACATCATATTCTTGAGCATTGTGAATTAATTTTTCGTATAACAGATGCATCTGGCAATGTACGTCTTAACACCGTAATCGGTGTAAGAACATATTTTGCCCCCTCCCCCACCACAAGTCCCGATCGTGTCTGTAAAGTATATAACCCCCGAACAGAAACAGACTATGTACTATTGAAGTTCAAATAAATATGTGAGGTGAACATGTTTAGTCATTTAATGCGTGCACTTCAAGTCTGAGTAATACAGCTGGTAATGCTACAATTGTTGCTGTCACACACCCTTACTGGTTCTGCTATAAACACTGTCACTACCACCGACGCCAACACCACCACCACCGGTATTGTGATGAACCACTGACGCTGCTGTGGATATTGTTGTTGTTGCCACTTCTACAGTTTCAGCTATTACACCAACTACTTTCTATCCAATAACTACTTGTACTGCTGTTAATCTCGCGGTAATCAACTACATATAGATGTGGATAAAAGGGCTACGTTTAAGTATCAATGCAAGGACCCTTCATATATTTATTTATAATAATGAGGCACGAAGTAAAACAACCTTTATTTTCCTCCGATTTTCGACAACTCCCAAAATATAGACTCTCCGTTATCATTTTATTTCGTGCACATGAGTCAAAATATTAGTTTAAACATTTAATTTTACAACGATTGTGATAAAAAAACACATATAAATTACTGTTGTTGGCATAATTTTAGGCGAAAGTATGATCTCGTTTTGTAGTGGGAGTCGGAGAACGCAGTGATAAACCAAATGTCCGGCCCCATCCCAAACTCACTTGCGTCTACGCCAGGATTCGAACATGGGTCGTCTTGGTGAGAAGCGAGCGCGCTTACCAGACAACCTACCTGGAAGTGATAAAGTGTGACCCGTTGACCTTTTTTCTAAAGAATATTGACTTGGTCGTAATTTTATTTGGGTTAAAATAAATCCTTACGCAAGCCAAACCCTAATAGCATCTTTAACAACGATACAGTAATCAATTTGTCGAATCTAAGCTTAAGGCGCTATTTTATTACATTTAGATGTCACGGATTTAATAAATATAGTAAGTTACATTTGTACTTGATGTTTTCAATCTTTAATGTAATGTTGTCAAAGAGTTTTTTATTTTAAAAAAATACATCAAAGATTTAATACTCAATTAATTTTAAAACTTTAAATAACATGGCACCGACTTATACGACAGAACTGATGACTTTATCCGACAACAAAATATAACTTAAGATCTAGGTCACGAAAACATATTGTATTATGGACAAGTTAATATTTATTGTAAACACGCAGAAGAAAAAAGATTTACACTACTTTTTGTGCGAGACCTTGAAATGTGTATATAGATATTTAAGCGGACACATTCAGCTTCTCATATAATTGTCTACGTTAGAAAAAATGAAGTGTGTAAAAACATTGCGTGAAACATTAACTGCTGTCATCAATATACCAGCTGAACACTTTATTCATCAAAATTCACCCGTGATAATAGCCGCCGCTGTGTTCGTCCTGACAATAAATTTAAAACCAGGAGATCTGACGCTTTGTGACCGTACAATAACTTAAAAACTAAGAGGCTTTCATATTTGATCCCGTGACCCGCATGATCCAGTATCGAACTCGTCCGAGATTACTGTGTAGTTTGTGAATATCAATCCGAAGTTCTGAAAGCCAGATCAAAAATGTGGCCAATAGAGCGGATACATGACTGTGGACTGAAACCGCACGACGTACAAAACTGCAAACTAAAAATTACCCTGACCCTCAGCTTGTCCGAGCCATTATTTCGACAACACCTATTTTGAAATAGCTTGGCCCAAGCTCTTGGCATGATGAGATGGTGTGTCGAACACACTTATGCTATAATATTTTGATTCTCTTCATGATTGCAGTTTGAAATAACTTGGCACAAATGTTTGTCATATTGAGACGGTGTGTCGCACACAAGTTTGGTGTTCTCAGACTCAATGCCAAGGTCAAATTGAGAAAGCATAAATAGTCAGAATTTGGCTTGTCTGTGCCATGACATCTACGCTCTAATCTATTTCACTCATAATCAGTCGGGTATAGTATAGTTCCTCGTCGGGAAGCAAAAAGGTTACCATTCAGTGCTACTTTTAAGCCAAGATCATTTCTTCTGACCCGTGTCAAAACTTTCTACAGGGAAGCACTGAAGTACGGAATCGTAGTTTATCATTAAGATCCAAAGGGCGACAGTGCGAGAACGCGATTTTACGATGGCGACAGCACGATTGCGATAATGTGAGAACGCGATGGCACAATTGCGACAGTGCAATAATAAGTCTACAATGCGAGAACGCGATAGTACGATAGCGATACTACTATGACGTTTTCGTCATCGTACTATAGCATTGTCACCATCGCACTAACGAGTACTTGCACTGTCGCCATCGCACTTTCGTTCTGTCGCCATCGTGTTATCGTCCTGTCGCCATCGAATTATCGCACTGTCGCTATCGTATTATCATCTGTTGTTCACAAGGTTTTTTTTCTAAGATTTGTCGTGGTGTTCTGGTTTTTGACCCCTTGTGACCAGAATTCGAACTTGACCTAAATTTGGTCAAGGCAAACATTCTGACCAAGTTTAATTGAAATTGGGTCATAACTGTGGCCTCTAGTGTTCACAAGGTTTTTCTAAGATTTGTCATGGTGACCTAGTTTGAACTTGTGACGATCTTTTATAGTCCAAGAAATCCGTGCATAAAAAAGGGTGAATTGTGCACCTCTTGTGAAAAGCATGGAACTTTGCACAGTTGTAGGTTGATAAATCCTTTTGATATAAGTCTGGGATCCGGGGTTTGTGAATCCAATATGGACACCAAAATCCAAGATGACCGCCATATATTTAAAATTTTCAGAATAGTTTTTGTATTTCAATTTGTCATGACTATAAAAAGATAAAAAACCAAATTATGAAAAATTACACATTACTTTTATTCAAGCCTTATCCAGGTTGTGCAAATCCAAAATGGCCACTAAAATACATGATAGCCGCCATATATTAAAATTTTCAAATATTTTTAAAGTTTTTAAGCTGTAAGTATGACAGGTCAGTATGAAACAGCACCAATTTACTGTTACACATTTATTTAAATTCAAGCCTCGGTTCCAGGTTGTGTAGATCCAAGATGGCTCAAAATCCAAGATGTACGCCATATTAAAATGTTTCGAATGTTACTTTTCAACTGCTATTGATTACAGAGCAGTATGAAATAGCACCGATTTATAATTATTGTATTTAAGCCTTAGATCTAGGTTTTGCAAATCCAACATGGGTCCCTTCATTCCATTCTTTAATTGCATAAAAAGTACAAAGTGTATAGCAACATTTATTTTACATAATTACAAGTTTTAATTAAATGCTCTATGTAAAAAAAAGTATTATGCTTCACCGAGATGTGTTTAGCAATATAGCAGTTACCTAATATTACGAAGATTTTATATACTTAAAGTGTCTTTTTTATTATTGACAAACTATGTTGTGGTTTTTTTAAAGTTTTTTTTTAGTCCTATGTTTTTGGACATACTTAAGGGAAAGATATTCTGTTACAAACAAATATAACATTGCATGATTTACAACATTATTCATCTCTTGATGTATTTGTATACCTTCCTGTTTAGGTAATGATTTGTGTAACGACGAGGACATGGAATGTCGTAAAGTAACTTTCAAAACTTTCCATATCTTAATGGACAGGTGTCACAGGGTTGGTGGTAATAATAAGATACATCAATAAACCCTTTGATTAGTTTATGTTTTATAACATTCTTTTTCATAGGTCAGTACAATTGATTATTTTAAGGCCCGATTACGTTTCATTTAGGTATGTATATTGTTTTATATAAAAATTGGATATGTATTAGTCAGACAATGAAAGTCTTAACTTTCAAAGGCTCTAGACAAATAAACAGATACACAAGAAATTGACCCGATGCTGTAAGACACGTGCAATTAACAAGGGAATATCTTGCTGCTCATGCCAAAATGTTATTTTCGCGAAAATAACCATATTTTCGTATTTTAGTTATACCCCGCGCATAAGCGGACAGTACGGGTATTCCAAATATTATGCAATATCTATTTATAGATAAGTGATAACGGGTTAACTAGTTACGTAACTAGTTAACCTATTAATTAACTAGTTAGTTAAGAGGTTAACTAGTTACGTTAAAACGTAACTAATTAACCTCTTAACTAACTAGATAATTAAGAGGTTAACTAGTTAGATATTTACGTAACTAGTTAACCTAACTAGTTAATTAAGAAGTTAACTAGTTACGTAACTAGTTAACTTCTTAATTTTAAGCTGATAATATAATACAAATATGGCAGTTGCAGTCACTAACATGCATTTATTTCCCATTATGATCTTTTATTTATTGAAATAATTAACTAGTTACTAGTCAAACGACCCTGCCCATGGCAGAAATTAAAACCGCTACTAACTTTATCAACAAGGCCATGGTCGCCTCTCTTTTTGTAGGTTTAACATGTTACATCATTTGAGAAAAGGTACTATATATAACATATCATAAAATGATAAATGTATTCCTAGTCTTGTCACCAGCGATAAAAGATTTTTTTTTTTACACAATAAGTGAGCGTTTGGGGAAACATAATCTTTGAATGAAATCCCAAGGCACACCAAAGAATTTCAAATGAGTCAATAAATCTTTCTTACTCGAAATGGAATCTTTTATTTTATGTTCTAAATGCGTAAAGCAAATGTAATATTTTCTTCGCATTTGGTCTCGAACATCGTAACATTGACCTTATAACTCATTTACATCACTGTTAGGAACAGTTTTGGTCAGATAAAGGCTTTCCAAAACGACGTGGACGAAGTCGGTATTTCTAGATCTGACAATTAAATTCATTAACATTTCTATATTATATTAAATAGGTTTCAATTTCCACATATATTTTTTAAAGCTTACAAAAATTAAAACAACATCTTTTTAACATTGTATACAACTTTGGTGTTGACATTTTTGTATACGTTCCTCCTGTATACAATATTTCGCATATGTTCGCAAAGTTAAGTAATTGTACACTGCATTTCCGATATATTTTCCATGCTTTAAATATTTCTTATTGAATTATTTCAAATCAAATTCACTAATTGTATATGATTTAAAGTGTAAGTTTAATGTGACTGATAGGCCCACCGTGGCCGGTTGTCGTACTTTGTTATATGTATTATTGAAATAAGCAATATAATCTAATAAGTACTTATTTTTAAAAGTTTATTTAAAATGTTTTTCGAAAAGTCTAAATTACTAATTATAACGTTATTCTTGTAATAAAATAAAAAGCTACATGTAGATAAGTAAGTGTTAAACAATTATTTAACAGATTGAAGATATTATGGCGATCAATTTCCTGCTACTCTATATCAAAAGACAATATTATTGATTATTTCACATATTCAAAAATGTCAATCAATTCATTAATTGTGTTCAAACCATAAGAAATGATAATATACATATATATGTATTCTATTTAAATGTAAAGTGAGTGTAGTTATTTTTATGCACGTATTAACTACATAATTAGTGACTTTTCTGCAGAAATTGTTCGTCAAGATTTTTCAATTCATTGACGGTTATAAATGTAAGGTACTGACATAAAAATGAAACAGTAATTTTGCATTTGGTCATAAAAAGACACACTACAAAGAAATATTTTGGTAAGAGTAAGAGTTTTGGTAATTAAGATGTATATCCTAGAGTTAACAAATTTAAATATCGTCATTTGTTTAATTTTTATTTTGAGTAAATCACGTAATTATTGTTAAACAAACTGAATGACTATAATCCGTACATGTTGAAATGGAAGAAATCATCGACGTATGGTTCCAAAAATGAACATTTTGTTAAATTCCGATAATACTTGGGCTTCTGCCATGTTAATAAAACACTAGCTGCTCCTACATTGATATTCCCAACAGATTCATTTACAATAAATAGCAGGACTTTAATAGTTTTTGTGTTCCAAATATATCTTTTGCAATATGTTTTCTTTAATGAAGTGTCTAGTCGGTATATTTAAGTCCATTATCTCAGAAAACAGATTGTTCTCTGAGGTGAAATTGTCTGCTGTTAAACTTTTATTGTTGACGTTTACATGGGTTTGCTGTTAAGGGATCATTATATATATAGCATATAACCGAATAAACGTTTGTAAAAGTAATTGATTTTGTCATGCATTTGATCACTTAGATAATGTTTAACCTGTATATATAAATATTTTACATTAGTTATTTCCTTATCGAAGATAAAGAGGACAATGAACGAGTGTAGCTTTCGTACTAAATTTATTGAACGAGTTGAATAAAATTATATTATGCGACCCTATGAAGAGCATAATAGTGTTTTATTCAACGATGTCAATACATTTAGAATTGAATCTGCACGATTAGAATACTCTTTTTATTACATATATAATATAGTAACTGTAAACTGTTATTTTTTCATTTACTCGCCTATAGTGTATCGCTTATAAGCGCGCTTTTACATATAGACATAATTATCATTTAATTGGAAAAAGGTATGATGCACATGAGTTTTTATAACACTTAGCTGCTTGTTAGGTACAACATCCCTCCTTTCGCCGCCCTTGTTTCCTCTCCCCATTTTTAGTTCGGTATCTTCTGAGTTCCTGGCTGATATGACTGGATTGTATCGGGGGATGCGTTCTATAAACGTCACCTTGGCTGGTTAATCTGTTCTCATTTTATTTATTGATGTAGGAAATTTTACAATACCATGTCTTATTGTATAGGGTGTTTTGATGTAATTAATTTAAAAAAAGCATGCCCTTTTCTATTAGCTTTGTTGATTTTTGAAAAGTCTGTCTTACATTATTTTGTTTTTAGTGTACAGGTGGTCTTACAATATCTTGTCCTATAAATTTGTCGATGTAAGGCGTCAAAGAATGTCTTGTTAGTTTTTGTAAGGTTTACTGATGTATGAAGTCTAACAATATCTTGTCCTATTGTTTTAGATTTGTTGGTATAAGACGTCTAGCTATAATTTATCCTTTTGTGTTTGGTTTTTTGATGTAGGAAATCTAACAATATCTTGTCTTTTTGCGTTAGGTTTGTTGATCATGCAGCAAGTCCTTCTTATTTGTTAGGTTCGTTGATAAGAGATGTTGCACAATAGTTTGTCTTTTTATGTAAGGTGAGTTAATGTCAGAAGTCAGAAAACTGAAATTTAACTTTAGTACAAGTAAAACAGTTTCGTATGAGTTGAATAATTATGTTCGATGAATGCATAACATTTCGCTTACTGCGGTAACAGTTGCTCTACTCAAGTGTTTAGTGCAGACAAAGATTACCAGCATATCCGTTCACTAATCGCTATTCATCTAGTACCTATATCGGAATTTTCACAATAAGTGATGACAGGTTTGATGAACAATTCCATATTTAGCTTCATAAAAGTTTAAAGAAAATATCTAAACTTTTTGTTCGTTGGTACGTTTAAAAAAAAGCTGATATTAAACATAAGAGTGCGTGTTCCTGTTATATTCATATTTATCATATTACGATATAACTTATGAAAAAGTCAATTACTTTCAGTTGTTTATCAGCACATAATGATCCCTTAACAGGAAATTCATGTTTAACGTCAACAATAAATGTTGTACAGCAAACGGTTTTGCCTAAGAGAGCAATATGTTTTCTGCAATAATGGCCTAGGATGTACGGACTAGACAGTTTATCTATCAAAAACATTGTAAAATATATAGAAATATATACATAAATATATAAATCTATGGCACGATCACGCTACAATTTGTAGCAATTTTGGAAAAAATCAATATACATCCATCCAGATTGTTTTAATGACAGTACCTTGAGTTAACAAAATACAATCATATTTGAACAGCGTTATGACAAAACCAACATAATGGGTTTGCTTACAAACCCTCTAACAAGTAGAGAAACTGATAGCAAACAGCATGGATCCTGATCAGACTGCGCGGATGCGCAGGCTGGTCTGGATCCATGCTGGTCGTAAACCCATTATGTTGGTTTTGTCATGAAGCGGCTCATTTGTCACTTTATAGAATTATAAAATTTAGTGACAACGGAAACTGACTGAAATACATATACAATGTATATTTAAAAAGAATGAATTTTTTTTGTCTTATCTTTATAACTGAGCCAATATCAGATTTCGCCTGTAATCATGTCTTTTTCAATTTTTCACAAAATAGATGATCATTTTATAAAAAATAAATTTGCATGCTTGTAAGTACATAAAATATTGTAAACTAAGACATTTACAGGATAAGATATTAAACATATTTTTTCTGGTAGTGTCATAATCCTAAATTAAAACTGATTTTCCCTCGTCCTAAAGTCAAAATCCCAATTTCAGCTGTTTATCATGTAAATTTGTATTACTAAAATACATATTTTTGTTAACTAACGCAAAATATAACCTTTTATATAATATATTTATACAGTAAAAGCCTCAAGTTAAGTATTTCAACTTGCAAAATACAAGCTATAATTTTGTCCCCAACTTTTTTGAAAAAAATGTCCTTCAAGTAACAGTACTATAAGTAGATTATTTTAGTTTAAGTAAATTGTTGCAGTGTGCTCTTCAAAAGAAGGTGATAGGTGAAATGCATGGCTACAGCAACGAAACATATGGAAAATTTAAATAGGATTTAGAAAATTGGAAGACATTGATTAAAGGTTGGAACCATGATTTCGAACAGTGTCCTTTAAGTAACGACATTCTAATTATTTAACTTATGAGAAAGATTCCCTTTTGTATTGCTGCTATTTGCAAATATGTTTCAGTCATGAATTAAATGATCACAATAATTGTCTCCCTTGTCTCATCTGTGTAAACAGGCTGTAAAATAACCTGAATAAGTCCTTGCAGTAACTGTCCTTACAATAATGTTACTGCAAGTACAAAATCTGTTACTGAAAGTACAAAATACAACACAATTCTTCTTTAACATATAATTATGGATAAAGATACGATATACATTTTCTTGTTGGCATAATCTAGTTATTATTAATATATTTATTCTATAATTAGACATTTATGCCATTTAAAACTTCTCCTTATGTTATTTTGTTATTCGAAGGACAACCTGTGTTATTGAAAGGACTTTTCAATTCAAACCCAATGTACTGTACTAACATATCTACATTCAAACTTGGAGAAAGTTTCTTTTGTGTTTCAGTATGTAAATTCAATTGGGTTATTTTTTGCTTTTACAGTACATTGCTTTTGTTAAAATTGAGGAAAATCTGAATAATCTTGCACCCTTTAGAATCCTCAACATTAAGTTACTGTAAGGACAATATACATATTGTGGTAATTGAAATGCATGTCACTTCACAAAATAACTGTAGCGATTTTAGAAATAAAAGTAATAAGGCAGTACCAGTATATAGAAGGAAAGTTCTTGGTACTTATCTCTACAGAGACTTATTTTTTTGCATAGAATTACAGTTTACTTTGCAAAATAGAAATCAACAACTTATATCATTCACAAGCAAGCCTTTAAGGCATTTTTACAAAAGAAAATTGTTGTCTTTAAAACTACTAAAATTAGTGATTAAAAGTAGTCCTCATGACTGTTTGGCTTTGAATGGCTTTGGCAAAAGAAAGAATCTCTGGAAATTTATTACAGTCATTCAGGATTAAAATTATGCATTCTAAAAGGCCAAGAACTTTTGCACTTTTGCATTTAATTTAAATTATTTAACTTAAAAAACTCCTGATTAAAAATATAGCATGTAATATCAATCTTCAAAACATTTGATGGTACTCTCTTTGAACTTGTTTATAACATTGACTGGGACGAGTTTAGACTGAATTATGCGAACTCACAACATTGCTTGGTTACCTTAAAGACTTGTAACTTTTCCCCGATTTAAATTCATGTCTATACAATTGTGAAATGTTTATATCTTATACAAATAGTAGTAATGGTGCTCAAAGTCAATTGATTATTGTTTGTAAATAAATGATAACACCTTATCATTTCTTTATTTTTTTTTTGTCACTTCAGTAACAAATATGTCCGTCCTGTAACTTTAAAAGAGTTCTTCCCTTACTTTTGTTATTCAAAGTCAAGATCTATATAAGAATAATTCAAAGCTTATTTTCATTTCTTTATGTTGTTAACATATAATTGTTAGTTCAATGATAAAAAATAAACGTAAATTTAAAGCTATAAGTACTTAAAGTAACATTCATTAGTCCTTGCAGTAATAAGCATGTCCTTGGTGAAACACAGATTGATTTCTAGTTCTGCAATATAGCAACATGGTAAAAGTTTATTTTTGCATTCAGATTGATAAAACTTACTCTGTTCATAAAAATAGAACAAGAAAAAAATGATTTTCTTATGTGAGTGCGAAACATACTGACATTGTTTTACTCAAATTCCTGTTTTGTTCACTGTTGAAGACGAAAAAAGGTCTTTTGTAGAGAAAATAAATAATATATAAAAAACCCATTTGTGTTGTTTGTTTTGCTTTGTTGTTTAAATCTTATTATTTTATTAAAAATGAAAAAAAAACGTTATCGTTACTGCAAAGACAAACAATGGTCAATATTGACCTTCTGACAATCATAAACGATATAAAATAGACGAGTTTATGTTGCACTTTGTACAGCTAGCTTTGAAATTCATATGCTTACTAGATGAGATAAAACTTTGCGGCAAAATAAGGTATTCATATTTGAATAAAATCAGAACCCTAATTTGGGCGAAATTTGATAAAAGCTCAACTACAAATGTATTATGTAAGTCTTGTACAACATTCCGTATTGTTGTATCACGATTATTTGGCAAATTTTAAGTTTTTAAAGCAAAACTATATGATAGAGAAAATGCGATATTGTGTCAAACCGTTCGTTAGAGTCACATATATCTGATGTTTTATATTTCCTAATTCCATGCACATTTTCTCTGCCACCCGTCTGTAAATGATGAAAACCAATAAAAAATTTATGTATAGGATATCGACCGAGTACGAGGTCTTTCCTAAACAGAAAGATCGATGTACGAGGCCGATATCCAACTTACACACCGTAACACTATATTGGCTTGAGCAATCATTTGATGTAATGCACAAATACAGGTAAGCTTTATCAATGTTCTGCTTAAATACAATACATATTTTGCATTTAACTTTGCTTTTCCCTTTAAAATAATAATCAAAAAAAGCTAAATGTGCAATATGCCAATGAAAAAGTGAATAGGACTGTAATGGAAGGTATGCTAAAGAATGCATAAATATATTGATATCATTTCGTATCAGACATCGCGGAATCTAGGACATTTGCCCCCGAACAGTTGTCCCCCCCCTCGGCCCTCGGACATTTGCCTTTTTTATTTTGCTGTTGCGACTTGTCACTTGTCAGAGGTAATCTCGTGTAAAGATTTTTTTGTATGTCATTGGAAATATTATATTTATTTTTTTTATGCTATTTTGATTTTCACTAGTCTGCGCGAGATTTTTTGTGTATTTAAAGCAGCACGCCTCAAGGTTCATGTAAATTTTTATGAAAAATTGGAAATGTATTTCACAGTAAAATATTGTAAGGTGAATAAATAAAGTACTTTACTATTGCAATCGGCACTTACAATCTAAGAAAATAACAAAAAAGTCGTCAACATATGCAAAAGTAGCCCTTACTGCGTTAGCTACTCAGTAGAAATATGGTAATAACATACTGTAAAACCATTCGTAAACCGCACATTACATGAAAAATATAACTTGGACCTTGAATGATTTTACCTTTCTTAAAATTTTATTACTTTTTTCTCAATATTGATTTTCTTGAAATATTTTGGCTCATCTGGAGGCGTGCAGCTTTAAGGCGATGAATTTTGGTAGCAAACAATTCAACAAAATATTTTAACGTTTTTAAAACAGGGGGTGCCCGACACTTCCAAAGATATGAGGGGGGCAAATGACAGCCACTGCAAAGAGGGGGGGGGGCCTTCAGAGGTGGCAACTGTCCGAAGGGTAATGTCCGAATATCCAGCAGACCACGAAAGACTTACATATGTATATTGTTGACAAGTGTGAGATACTAAACCGAAACGATATTTATATAGCAGGTTATATAGTGTTCTAGAATAAAATATCACTGTTCATCATAAAAATTTTAATACTAAATCACTAATAACTTTATTGACATTTCTTTTTTTAAGATTTTTTTAATTATATCCGAATAATACATTTCTATCGTTTCTATCGATATTTGAAATAATAATAGAAGATGTGCCCATTGTAGACCAATCCACATTAAGTACTTGTACATGCATGTCACTATAAGCAAGGTTTGGATTCTATCAATACAAATTTCCTTTAATGTTGTTATGTAGCATTCATTGAAACTAAGCCCTGGCTTTGAAAGTTTTCAGCGGAAATCAGTTTTGATTTTCCTCTGGTTTAATAGAAAAACAGAATAAAGCCTAACTCAAAGAAAGAGGGCGGGGGTTAACGGGGATTTTACAATCTGATTGATCCCGCGGGTGGGAATGATACCAGAGACTTTTCTTTTAACTGTGTGTAGCTGCGGTTTCTAATGCAGAGCGTATACGAAATGATGAAAAGTTGTGAAATGGACATATTTTTGGTATATTTTTTCGATATGATTTTTTGGTACAATTTTATGTACTGTGAATTTTCTAGAACGTTAAAATTGTTATGGATTAGGTGATTTAAAATCGTAATAAGTATGCTTTGATTACTGCTATAGTTTCATATGAATGAACTTGAAGCGCCCATTTTTATATATTTGTGAACTTAATGACCGAAGAACCAGTTAGATACGCGATTCAATAAATGTTAAATGTGTCCTAACTTTGATATGCTATCCATTATTTTCATTCAAAGATTAGGGATGCTGGAATAATTGCTAAGTGCATTCAATAAACATTATCTTGTTTAAAAATTGTATCCCGATTTTGTAAGACAGGAACATTATGACAATCATTTACATTTGAATTCATTTTTTTATTGCGTTTCATGTTTTCTTTGTCTGTGCATAGGCAGGTCTATTTTTCACGTGTTTTTCATGACCGGGTCTGTTTTACTAGAACAGACCTGTGCACGTGCGAAAACGGACTTTCTTTTGTTTAAACAGGTCTATCCGAAAAATATAGACCTGTCACAAACAATAGAGGAGGTGTGTAAGAAGGGGAGAAAACTGAACAGGATATGTGGACATTAAACTAAAATATGGGTTTTCTGGAAGCCTCCTTTTATGAGTGCTCTCCTATATAACATTTTATAACAGTGTAATTATATGATTCGAATTTTGATTAGTTTTAAACTCGTTGTAAACGATGCCGTTGATAGGTATCATAGGTACGAGCTATACATGGGTAACGAGCATGTTTCTTCACATGACACCAGTACTGTTCGGAACGTTGGTGTTTCCTCTCTGGTGTCAGTGCCTGATAAATTAACGGCGGGGCACCTGAGATCTTCCTCTACCAGTTAAGCTGTGAGTATGTGTGTAAAGGCATGAGGATGGGTTAAGCATAAAAGTAATGTAACATAAATGAAATAATATGTTTTATTAGAATTATTCAAATAAATCACATGTTGTCATCGAGCGTACAATATGTTGCAGTTTAGAAACTTATTTTGGATTAATAGACTGAAGAAGAGAAATGAAAAAAGATATAGTGAATTCAGTATAATCATTTCTTTAAACAACAGAAGCAATTTCAATATATATCGTCATTTTCTACTTAAAAATACACATATTATCTCGGCATGTGACTGACTTCATTTGGTATCTCTAGTGAGAGAAGGTATAAGCCGCCCCGAGAACAACGCCTTTGCATTGAACAGACGGTGTGCCAATCCAGTTTCCCCAAGGTAGGACCCTTGTCCTCCAACTTCTAGCGCTGCATCCGATATCATAAAGTTTGCATCTATTGTTCTTGCAGTAAAACGCTTTGCAGCAAAGCATTGTGTTTCCATTAAAGCTGATCGAATACACGATTTTCGTGCTTGGGTGTCCAATTATAGATGTGTCTGACCTACAGGAATATGAATCACGTTATTTTATAAAAACAATATTACACTAAACGCAAAGTTTGGTCTTCCCAAAGAATTGCATTTAAATAGTGACAAAAATCGACATTGCTGAGGAAGAAATCGCGTACCATTGATTGTAGATGAGCATAAATATCAAACCTATATAGCTTCTATAAATAAATAAAAATACGGTTCTCTTGAAATGCCTAAAAAACTACTTATAATTATATTGTTGGACATTTTATTTGTCATTATGTAAAATAAATGCATAAACTTTACTCTAAAGAGTATGTAAATTATTTAGTATCAATGTTAAAAAAGAAACTGGTGAATGTGTGTTTGAATTTCACTGCGGTCAACATTGTTTTGAATGAAAATTAAATTTGCAATATTTATTGTATATGATCGTTATTTAATTGTGTTAAATGTTAAATCAATTGTTCAATATCATTCCTGATAAATTAAAGATTCTATAAATCAAAAGTAAACATTAAAAATGTCACATAGTGTCAAGATAAATCAATATGCTTCAGAGACAGTAACCAAATTTATCGTATTTGTACAAAATACCAAACGGAACATTTCAACTTCATGAATTTCCGATTTTATGTTCGTCAATTCACGTTTCCAACATTAGTTCAAAATGTGAGTTCGCAAAATTGAATTCGTGAAGTTGAATTCGTGAAGTTTTGTGAATTCTGTATGTTGAAATCGTAAATTTTGTATGTTGAAATTGTACGATGAACTCGAGAATTCAAGTAGTTAAGATGTCACCAGCGTTTGTCATAGGTTTGGCTACATTTTTATTCATACTTCTAACTTCCGAGATAAATGAATTATACAGCATGTTTGGGTTATTTACATTTAATTTTATGTATATATCATTCGTTTCTAAACGTTTATAAATGTAACGACTTTGGACGAAATATCTAATTCTTTAGAGTTTCATTATATCTGAAACTTGGCTCTTTTAATGTCTAAGATTAAATTCACACCAAAACAAAATGTCTGAAAGTGCAAAAACGTTATGGGAATTTTATAATAAATGGCAAACATGTGTCGTTTAAGGCATACACCCCAACTATATATTGTCAATTTTCCAATAGATATAAAAAAAAAACAGAGCCATATATAAATATGTTACATACTTGCATTCTGATCCAAAGAATAATGGTGGAGCCCAACAACTATTTCCACCTGCCCCTAGGATCCCAGATATACAAAACGCTGCCAGGAAAAAAACACATACGATGGCTTTATTTGATGTCATGGTAAGTGGCTGTAAATGAATAAAAGTACGCTAGAAAAAAAGATGATTAATTTTAAAGCTGTGTTGTTGAAACACATCATACATGTTTATGCCCCATTGGTACTGAACGGTTACCATTACTGGTTAATGTATCATAATTGCAGTCACCTTTTAATCCTGCGTGGTCGTAAGAGGCGGTTTAATGCTTCGAAAGACAGGAATCTATGCATCTCTTAACTCAAACAAGTGAGGTAATTTTAACCCCTGGTAGCCAAATTCATCTTGCGTGTTTCAGCGTTTTCGCCTTAAAACCAAAGAATCATAAATGTTTATAAATTGTCCTCTAAAATCAAGATTACAATACATTGCGTGTGAGTGACATATGAGGCCTGTTTTCGCTATCTACCTGTTTGTCAACAAATACAAACTTTATCATCTGTAAAATGACTCTCTATATGATTATACTTTGGAAGAAAGGCAACATTGATACCCTAACCAACTAAGGTCAGTTCAAGCGGGCACTAGAATGGCTGCAGTTGAGTCCTGCTGTGAGTATACTAGTTGTCCTTTTGACGAACTGTTGAAAACCTTAAACTATATGACTAGGATACTATTCCAGTCTCGTTTATCATGACATGTTTGCATTGCCTTGACTGACTTTGTTTCTAACTTTATGACAACAATCACTTATTTCTTATGCATTTACAAGTACTTATTTTCTGCTTGCAACACACGAAAGACGGTTTTGCAGTACAAAGATAAAAGAATTGTTTAGAAAAAGCAGTCCTTACAACTTAAATTATTTCCTACCTTCATACTCATAAATTCAATATCCTATCTTTCCACAAATAAATAACATACATACGTGTAGTACAATGACTCCAGAAAAAAACAACATGGCACAAAACATGGTTGAAGTTTTGATTTTGAAAACAAATTGAAATATTAGCTATTTCATGAAAACGTTATTGATAATGTCATTGGTTTCTCCATTAGCGTACATCTGTTCTTAACATATAGGAAATATCATAGGAATATTATGCAACACCATCTAATTTCGTCAGATAATTAGAATTATGGTATGTTAAAATACGTATCACATTATCAAAAACTCAACTTACCTTTGAATCAATGCGAAACTTGGATATAACGTTGATAACTTATCTGCGTTCACAAATTTCCTGTCTTGACCAATGTAAGCGTATCTTTATTTATATAAGCGCGCATTTTCATTTTTTTTTCTTAAAGACCGGATCTGTAAGTTTTCAAATGTTGTTAACTGTTTTTGTGGTCTAACAGTACCTTGCACAATGTGAAGCATTAATGGTGTTTATCACCTGACAACATATAATGCGATGTTTTAAACCGCAAATCAGAAGAAAATAATGTTGTTTTTTTTGTTCTAATAAACAGTTTGTATCACTTTATTTCGTTGCGTAATGCATAAATAATGCATGGATATGACTTTTTTGTAGAAATAACAAAAACATTATTTACTTTGTTCAAAACCACCAAAGGTTATTTTCCCGGATCTTTTTCTCTTCAATGGATTATAATAAAACAAATATGTATGTACATGATGTATGCGAGCCTACCTTACTATTGTGTTGTTGTAAATATAACATCTAACGACGTATTTAGGAAACGATTCTATGAACAAGTTTTCAGAAAGTAGTATTTATTTCGGTTTGTACAAAACATAATAAGTAATAACATAGGTCCAGCAATAAGAATGCGCATGAGCAATGATATGTATGGGGACTGAAAATATATAATAACTGAACGTCGTGAGGTATAATAATGTGACATGTTACACGCTATCGACCTGCAACAACTATAAGCATATTGTCATTTGTATGCCATTTTCATAAACGTATATTTACACCATGTTTCACATAAAAACGAAATATAGTATCGGCTTACCTTGCTTTAGTTACAATAAATGTATCAAGAACATTTAACAAAACTATAGTATTAAAATGACATTTTAATGAAATGTGTATCCTTACTTTATAAAATGTGCTAACTTTCGCGCTAAAACACGAAACTGTATCTCATTGTTGATTTTTTACCAAAATAGCTTACAAGTGTAAACATCTTTGTGACATTAATTTGATAAACTAAAATGCGGTTTAGCAGTTGCCAAATTGAGAGTTTTTCTGTGGTTTAAAAAAGAGGAAAAAAAAAATAATGTATGTTATTTCTTTGGGTTTTTTTCATTGATAAAACTCAAAAACTAACAGAAACTACAAAATTTGACATAGAACTTTTTGTCCTTTAAAACAATTGCATATCAGGCCCTTACGTAAATGGGGTAATTGTCAAACAAATGGGTATATAAATGAAAAACAAAATAAGTTTAAATGTCAAAAAAAGGGACATTATTGCATTTCAAACGGTTTTTGACCAAAAAATAACACCATTAGAACCGTCACGTTTAAAAATTTTTGTATGAAAATCCAAAACAAATGAGAAAAATATTAAATGGTAGAGGAAGTTGAATAATACTGATGAAAATTTCGTTGACGTATTGAATACTCTATAGAAATATGCACGATGCGCAGTCAAGAATATTAATGTAATAACACCCTGGCTAATGTAACCCTTTAAATTTTGTAAAAGCGGGGTAACTTCTTTTTTATGATTTTTGGGGGTTTATTTTTTTTTAAAAAAAAACCAAAATAAACCCCCCCTTACCCATCAATATGTTTTAAAAACAAAAACGAGTTTACGTGGAGAGGCCTTTATTGCATTCTTCAGATTATACTTTTGATAATCGGCCTCATTCAGTGATTACATTGTCTTGCCCTCAAGTCCTTATTGATACTTAAATATTTGCGATTCAGTCCTTATTTAGGTAAGCAAGGTTAAAGGCACATTTAAACATGCATTTGAACATGGAAGAAAAACGAATGTCCGTAGTGAATTTTGATCGGATTTTTGACACAAATCATATTCCTTTTTTGGGAAAACAATCAACATTCACAGCAATTAATTGATTAAGTCTCACAAAGTTATTTTACCAGACGTAGTGTCATGCCATTATGATTTAGATCAACTATTTTACGAGGTCCACATTCTCCTGTAAGAAAACAGATTACACATGAAGTGCTGATATTAAATTGACCTGTGATTGATGTTTTTCATTATTGCAGTTTCATACATACTAGTATAACAAGTAAAATGGTTTCCTGCGGGGAACGTTTTTAATGATATAAAGATATTTCCTTCAACTATTTTCAACATTGTTTGGGGGATAAATAAAACGATTTTGTATCAGGAATTATAGTTGACATTTAATCGACTCAATATAGAAGAAAGTCTTTAAGAACTGGATACCGTTGAAGACGGAAAAAGGTCGTACATAAAACAATTATTTCTTTTTAAGAAAAATTTTAAATAGGCCTACCATTTTATGAATAATTCCGAGCAAAAAAAGGTAAACACGTCACAAGTTTTACGAGAAATATCTCTATTTATTATGGCAGATGTCCACTATACGTAAAATTAATCTTGTAGATTTCAGTATAAACATTTATTGTTTTAAAAATGTGAGATAGATATTAAAGAATGCAGTTGATAAGTTTCAAAACACATCATTCAGTTTTGTTTTTCCACCTTAAACGGTAAATAATTATATAGAAAATTAGAAATATCACGTAATAGTTTTTTGTTCTTAATTAGGTGTAATGGGGACTACATTCCCTAGAAGGTAAATCCGTAACGTACCGGTAAACGGGTATTTAGCATTGGTTTAGAAAAGGTAATTACCAATCATATAGTTTACAGATCACGTGCTCCTCCATGTGCCGAAAACAGGTAACGTGCTCCTCCATGCCTCAAAAGTTAAAACGCGTACAAATACCCAGCGGTTTCCAGAGACCGCAGGGAATAATTATGTAAAGTCAGTTTTTGGTTCATGTTTATCTCTGAAAATTGTAGAGGCATATTGCATTTGTTTTGTTGTTTTTTTGTTTGTTTTCTTTTGCAATCTAAGATAATGGATGATGTGATACAAACCTCTCGTGGAACATACTTACATTTTACGTTGTTTAACCAATTATTTGCAGCACTAGCTCTTATACTTTTTGTATATACGATATCTGCTAAATGGTTACTTCCACGACCTTCATGGTCAATTCATACGCATCAAAACTTGAATTCGGTGTTAAATAGCCGATAAACACCACTAATACTGTTAATATTTCTTAAGTAATCAAAACTTTTTCAGTGTAACAGGGACGGAAAGAATAGCAAACTCATCAACTAGGCACGGTCACGTTAAATACCATTCTATAAAATATAATGTTGTAAAGTCACATATATGAGCATAAATTAATTATAAGACTGACCTAATTATCGATAAACAATGAAAAATGAATATAGACACAAACTGTCTTGATGCAATTTTTTCAAGCGTAAACAAACTGGTTAAAATTGTAACAAATTATCATTTAAATATGAAATAAAGTAAAGTAACAAAATTAAGCAATATTTAAAGCTGCATGCCTCCAGATGAGCGAAAATATTTGAATAAAAACAAATTTGAGAAAATGTACGAAGATTTTAGGCAAAGTAAAATTATTCAAGATTCAAGTAATAATTTACATATTATGTGCAATTAATGACTGATTTTTCAGTATTTATAATTATGTTTCTACTGCGTTTATAACGCAGTAAGGGCAAGTTTGCATATTTCGTCCTCTTTTTCATAATTTCGTGGGCTGTAAGTGCCATTGATAATTTGCAAATTGCTTCTTTTTGGTTATTTCACTAAATACTACTTTTAAACACATTTTCAAAATTTTCATAAAAATTAGCATGAATCTGGAGGCGTGTTGCTTTAATACCTATGAGAAATATATCTGTGACAACTGTAGGCGGCTTGATAAGACAATTCTTGAAAGATAAAAGTGACAGCAGGCCTACAATGGTATTATTTATGTGACTGTTGTGGATAATTAAATACTGCATATGATAGATCTTTCAAAGATTGCAAAACACTTATCATTGGTATCTCATAAACTGGGCATTTCATAGATTACATAGATATGTATTGAAGTGCTTTATGATATTTCAAAGTTTCAACTCTGATATAATTTTCCCTCGTTAATAATGTTTTGAATACATTGATATGATTATGTACGGAAGCGTCCTGATGCCAATTTAACATGTTCTATAAAAAAGATAACTCCTACGTAGGACTTTATATCTCCTACGTAGTACTTTATTACTCCTACGTAGGAGATAAAAAAAAGCCTATTTAGGAGTTTATAACTCCTACGTAGGACTTTGTAAGTCCTGCGTAGGGCTTTATTAGTACTGCGTAGGACTTTATAACTCCTACGCAGGAGATATAAAAACCTAATTAGGAGTTTAAAAGTCCTACGTAGGACTTACAAAATCCTACGTAGGACTTTAAACTCCTACGTAGGAGTAAAAAAGTCTAATTAGGAGTTTATAACTCCTACGTAGGACTTTGTACCTCCTACGTAGGAGATAAAAAAACCTAATAAGGAGTTTATAACTCCCACGTGTTCTTCTACGTAGGAGTTATAAAGTCCTACATAGGAGTTATGAACTTCTAATTAGGCTTTTTTTCTTCTACGTGGGAGTTACAAGGTCCTACGAAGGATTTACAAAGTCCTACGTAGGAGTTAAAAAGTCCTACGTAAGAGTTTAAAAGTCATACATAGGAGCTATAAACTCCTAATTAGGCTTTTTTATCTCCTACGTAGGAATAACAAAGTCCTACGTAGGACGTATAAAGTCCTACGTAGGAGTTATAAACTCCTAAATAGGCTTTTCTATCTCCTACGTAGGAGTTTTCAAATTTTATAAAACATGGTAAATTGGCACCAGGACGCTTCCGTAATTATGTCATTTATTTACATACTAATATTATTTATCTGTCAGAATCAGAATATATAGTCCTCGAAATAAATATGTGAACATTTACTAACACAGTTCATTGTCAATTTGAAAATTAAGATTGCCCATTTATCATAAACGTGTTAAATGCACTACTTTGTACCTGCATATTTAAAATTTAAATTAATTTGTTTGTATTGGTATATACGATTTCATCATTGTATGTTTGCTACGTTAACGTGACCTAATAAGCTTTCATTAATTAAAACCTCAGTTTTTGCATTAATACTCTAGTAAGAGCATATTATCTTAATACGTGTTGCATTATAATTATATCAATTGAAATAATGTTCATTTTCATCATTGTGTTACGACCATCATTTTGATTTATAACAAAAATTGTTTGTTATATGTTAAGTTTAATAGTAAAAAACTGTCCTGAAGCACTGGAAAATTTTGAAATTCTTTAAGAACAAACTGTAAATTAAATCAATTTATGATTAATACTTGTGCTACGAATATTAAATCATACTTCGGCGGAAGTGGATATAGCACAAAGAGTGTGACATATAAATGTTTAAAAGAAAACCCTCCTTTTGTTACAACTACACGGAATATGACTAAATTCTGACGGGATGACACTATACTTTCGTTGTCTAACACAAGAGTGTTCACTTGAAATGCCTTAATTATATTTTACGACTTTGTTTTACGTCTTAAAGATATGGTTTTTTAATTTTTTTTTTTCAAATCTTTATCTTGTATAATCGAGACGATTTTCTTTAGAACAGACACTGTTTGTGTTCTACTTACGGAATCTTTACTCGGTAAAAGTGCATACATTGAAGTAGATTAAGATAGCTTTTTAGGCATTTAAGATAGATAAAAGCAAGTTTCATTTGTTATTTGTCACGTTGAAATCTTGATTAGCCGTTGGTAATAAATTTAAAGCAACTAGCTTTTACAAATGTCTATGATAAAATAACATGATTAAAATGTATCGCAGACGTACAAAGAACGACACTTGCCTTGTTTTTTTATCACGTACATATTGGATTTGATCTTCTTTAATTTGTTTGCCTGGAGAGAAACTTCGAAGCTGTTATTCATCCAGTGTGTCTTGAGATACGTAAATCATTCACAGATGCTTGTCACATTTCCCTTAAAGTGCAATATATATTTACATATATCTTTGCGTTACATACGTTTTATTCCATTTTTCAGATTTTGTATTGGATCAGTAATACAAAAAATATTTGAGACCACACGACTCTCATATCTTGCTGTGTATGAGAAACAGAGTACAACTGATTTGATTTTGGTAATATCAATGTTTATTATACGTTATATACAAAAAGCTCTTTTTCAAAGCTTTGCGAATATGTTGTCAGTGTATCTTATAAAAATTTATATGTTCGATTCCTTAAAAATCAATTTGTTTGAAATAGCTTTTTGTTGGTACAATTTTTATGTTTGGTTAAGCTTTTTTTGGATTACATTAAAAATGTGCATTGACTCGTTTGCAACGGGAGAAACTATATACTTCTTTAGTGTTAAGGGAGATACGTGATATCTCATTTTTCACTACTGGGAAACATTTAGTGGCGTGCTAATTTGCAGAGAAATAACATACTGTAGACGCGTATAGTTAAATATTAACGTCCCAAATCCTTGTTTTATGGTAAAAGCACTGTACAAAAAGTTTCATGTCTAAAGCTATTTTTGTAATGATATATGTCGCAAATTTGCAGTAAACTATCCCATTATAGACATTTAGTATGACACGAATTTCCAGGGTACTGTACCGTTATTTTACAGACGCGTCCCAATGCACCACATTAAACTAGTCCAAGTACTGTTACTTGCATGATCTATCTAAAACGACAGAATGAAATTCCGACAGTAGTATAAATCTAATTTTACCGTGAAAAACGTTCTTCATGTTTTCCATTTAATCATAAAATGAAACCGTCTTAACTGAAAATATACTTTTCTTTTGACTTATTATCAATAAGGTATTAAAATATAGTCCACTGTTCAGTGGAGGTAACATTGAGCTACGAGACAATACAAATGTGTCTATAATACAGTAATATATATTAAGACGTGTGTTACACACTTACCATGACAGACACTAGAAATGTTGTTCATCACACACATATATTAAATTAGAATATTTTTTATTTGTTTGTCTTCAGAGAAAAATCTCATCTGACAATCAATCATTGAAGATCAAGAGGATAACTGTAAGACACATTTACTGTTATTTGAGTCTTGTTCAAATTCCAAACGGTGCAAATAATATTCATGTATCAGATGGGTATGTTTTATTTGCTTGGAATGTCAAATTATATATTAATTTTCTCTCTTATATGTCTTTTGTCTATGAGCTTCTTTTCTATACAATAACAAGACTACTTGTTTTATTTAAGTGGCATCTCAACCATACGATTGCTAACAATTGTATAACATTTCTATAGATTTTACATTACATTATTCATATATCTGATCAGGAATGATGCAGTACATGCCGTATGTTTTTGGGTTATAATGATTCAGACATTTTTGAAAGGAATACACTATTTTAAGCCATGTTGTACAAGTAAATGGTTGAATAGTTTTGCAACGCAACAGGAATGTATATTGTTATAATGAAATGATGCTTATTAAATGCTATCAAATCAAATTATTATTGTTTGTTTAATTAATAGCTCTTTTTTTTTTCCAATGTTGGTTTGTATCATTATAATATATTCTGTCGTTATATGTATCATATGACAAGATATGTCAAATCAGTGCATCTTGTCTATAACAATAAAATAATACTATACATATATCTTTATAGTTTTGTTATCTAACAAGTTGAATAAATTGAAGTTATGTTAACGGTTTCAAATTAAAAATGGTTTCATTTATAAACTGTGTACAATGACAAGAATCAGTAATAAAGGTTTTGGTGACATTTATTTACTAAATACACATATAGCTGACTTGACTTCACGCCTATCAGGTTTTCAATTATTTTAATGTTAGCAAAGAATACATTAAGACATTCTCTGTTTTTATATAATTCTTTGTTTTATTTTTTAAAAAGTCAACTCATATTTGTTCTTATATATATAATATGTACTGAAATCCAGAAAGTTGTTTTATACAAATCAAGTTTGCTGTTCTAACCGCCATGTTTTATGTTGTATTGTAATTTGATGTTTGTAATAATATACGTTGACAAGTTGCACTTTATTCTGTCAGTCTCAATAAGCACTCAGTCGTCTGATACTCCCTGTAGGCTTTGTAAAGTCGTGATTTGCATAATAGGCATGCTTTGGTGATTACTTTTACAGCACTAATTTTGCTTCTATATCTGTAAGTTTTTGAGTGAATTGTTTTCCACAGGGACGTTGTACGAAACTTGTGATAGGCATTTTTCTACAAGAATTTACATTATTACCATGACCACAAAAAATAATTATAGTGTTGTCTAAAATAATTGATTTGAAAGACGCCTTTGTGCAGAAGATAGTATGTACTAACTGTTTAAAACCAGAAAAAAAGCAGAATCCCTAAGAACACCTCCACGACAAAAAATAAATTTTAATAATGGACAGGAGTTTGTAAAGGCATGCTAATGTCCATGCCCACTAACACGGGCTAAAAAAGTATTCAACATTTTTTATATGAAATGAAAAAATATGAAAATTGTAATATCCGAATCTGTGTAAATTTTGATTAAAAAACATGGGTTTTAAATGCCATTGATAATGTGTAAAGTGCTTCCTTTATGGTTACTATACAATATTATACTTTTAAATTTAATTTTCAAAATTTTCATGAAAATAAGCATGCTGCTTTAAAGCACTAACCATTTAAAAAAATACAGATCTACAAAATTATATGATAGTTATTTTGTTGTAAATTTATCATATCTACTATAAACTATACATTTTTGGCATAGCGAGAGGTATATGTACTCTTATAAAATATAATCACTTTTTTTTTTTTGTATATATTATAAAACAAGGTCTTATATTGATAATCAAAGTGCAAAAGTTTTATCTGTTACTTATGTGTCGCTCAGTCCTTGTGCAACGCAAGTATGTCTTTTAAAACACAATGTAATCACTCTGGTTATTATAGAAAGGGTGTGCCGAAGAATTTGCAAAGTTGGCACGACTAATTTCTTTTTAATTGCAGTAAAAGGACATATTTACTTTTATTTGCTTCGCAAGTTCTACTTGGCGATCTACACATAGTGAATTGACAGGTAAACATGTAAATATGGGCACTAGTGCATACGAAGACCATAAAACTTACTTACATTTAAACGTAAAAAGGTATACTTTGAGTTATTTATCTAAATCAAAATGTCATTTACATTAAATGAATTACAATGTATTGATATTAAGACTAAACATCATTTAAGTTAAACAATTCAAAAGCGTATAAGTCTGTGTAAGAGGGCAAAAAGTATAATTGTTTCAGAAAAGGTAAAATAATGACACCCAGATGCTTAAACAAAGTGGTAGCAAGTTTATTACATGTTCATAACAGAAATCTATAAAACGCTCTAGATATCGTGAATTGACAGGTTAACATGTATAAAAGTTCTATATTGGTGACAGTTGATCTTAGTTTTATGGCAGGTTATCTTAATAATGACAACAGCGTAAAACAGCAGCACGGTTATAAGCTTTGGTCTGGCGATTTGGCCATAGCAAGTCCAAAAGCAACTTCACGAAAAATGTAAGAAATGCATTTATTCGGATATTTTTGCAATTATGATACTAAAATAAAGTTTCCTTTTAAAAGGAAAGGCTTGCACAGTTGTGCCTTCATCCAAAGCCTTTAAAATTGGGGGTTTTTTTGTTTGTTTGTTTTTTTTTGTTTTTTTTTGTTTCAATTTATTATCACAAGTATTTTTTGAATTACGGTATTTGTATATCATAAAGGGTTTATTTAGTTGGGTTTTTTTTTTGGAAAACCGAATATTTTTTGTCAAAACGATTTGAAATCTATTCTCTATTGTATAAAACTAATAAAGAAAATGATCAATCGTAAAAATACTAACGTGATACTGAAGGAAAACAAGTGTGCACATTTCATTTCCCCTTTTTCGCAGCGAAATCATTCCTTTGCTTTATAGACAAGTAATTGCACTAAAATACTTCGTTACGTGGTACCAATTAATAAGCATGCAGCCGTGGCTACAAGCCAAAAAATTACATTGATGAAGATGTCGTATGCCGCATGCGACAGTCCTATAATAGAACATGTCTATAGGACGTATAATTTGACTGAAATTCGTGTCATTAAATTCATTTTCTTGACGTCGTTGAATAATTTTGTTTGCAGTAAAACTCATAAATAATTTTTAGCATGCATATTCGAAATGACGATGGGATGAAAACGCTGTGGTATGTGCTGCTGGGATCCTTGCCAGTGGTCCGGTGTTCCTGAGTTGCATTTGTTGAGCGCCATCCTTCCTTCTTGACTTTTTTATATTTTGATATCAGTCAAATCGGATTGAAATAACAGGCTGTGACAATAAACTTTTAACTGTCAACCATGTTTTCATCAACCTAGAAAGCTTCACTTGAGACTGAAAATGTACCTACTTTTTTTTATTTACGCTCCTCTCTAGATATCTGCTTGATATTGTTATAAAATCAGGTATCAAATGCTGTGAATAGCATTAAAGAAAAAACGATGATGGTTCTGGACATAAGACTCAATAAAACTGACTCAAAATATTTTACCGATTTAGTTTTGTTTTCACTTCTCTCGGGGCGGGATCTCCCCCTTTTTTCATGTAAACAGTGTTTCTAGTTTAGGTTTACATATTAAGAAGTGCATCATTATCTGAAAATGAATCAAGCATGCACATTTTCCTTATAATGTCAAATTAGTTGTTGTTGTTTCATTTCAGGTGACTACATTTAAAATCGACAAGTCATCATTCATAAGCATATATCCATGTTTGTACATGACTTAGTCTGTAACATGAAATTTATTTTAAATAGTTCGTCCGTTTTAGAAGCTATCAACACTTAAACATATTTTCGAATCGGTTCCCTGAATTAACAAGTTCTTAGCAGTTTCGATCTCAAAGAAATATTGGCTTTACCGCCGTGTGAACACACCTGCGGTGTTTCCAAAATTAAAAATTTCATAATGTTCATATTTAAATGCTGATTTAATCTTAAATCGATGGTTTGAATATTCTTGTCTTTCTGTATATTACCACCCCCACCTAACCAATAAGATTTGAGACCACACGGCAAGCAATCATTTGATAACTAGTATAATCGCAACTTATTACGTCTTGATTCCAAGTGATTTAAATGTATGACGTTATATCCGTAAGTTTGATAAATTTGTTATTTTTCATAGAATTTAAATTTTAAAGGAATATTAAAAATGTATTAACAATAAATTGACACAAAATAATAAAACCGCTGATAAATTGAGATTAATATCATTTCATAACGTATCTAAATACAAACAACTGACAATAGAAAGCCACAATTTTGTTTTATATCTGTTAAATTAAAACTCAAGTTAAATGAATGGATTTAAATATGTCATTGACTTGTACGGAAATAATAACATTAATCATGTTCTTCCAATTGCCTTTGATCAATTTTATCATGTACAAATGCATAGAGACGGGTTGAATTGAAACTCTGCATTTTACTTAAATATCAAACATTAAGATATCTATGTATCAAAACAGGAAGATACTTTGGAAGTTGACATGTGTATGTGTATCCAAAATAGAATCTAGTTCTGTTAAATTTGCGCTTAATGCATCTAGCGTACCCTTTCTGAAACCTTGGATTCGCTTCCCTAAATTTGTCAGAGGTTGAATTTAATTACATAATAATAAGAATGATTATGTACATGTATATTTTTCATTGATCTTGGTTTTAATAAGAATTAACACCGACATGGTTATATGTTTTATGTTTACTCTTTATACAAGTAACGTGTTAAAATTCCAATGTCACCTTTCTATGTATGCGTCATATTATTATCATTAAATAAACATTAAACTGTTAAATAAAATGAAATTTATGTTTCACTCGAATGAAATATCTAACACTGATGAATTGAAGAGAAACAGGAAACAGGATCCGGAAAATAACATTTGGTGGTTTGTACAAAGTAATCAGTTTTGTTTTTATTTCTACGAAAATATCAGGTAATTATTTATGTATTACGCAACACAATAAAGTGATATGAACTTTTAAAAACAATTAAGTAATTTGAAGGACACTTAAAAACAAAAAAAAACTTTTTTCTCCTGGTTTGCGGTTTTAAACATCATGTTACATATACTTGTTTGTTGTTCTCAGGTGATAAACATTATTAATGTTTTACATTGTGCAAGGTACTGTCTCTAACCACAAAGAACAGTTGTTTAAAGATCCGGTCTTTAAGAAAAAAATGTAAATGCTCGCTTATATAAATAAAGACACGCTTACAATGGTCAACAAAGGAAATTTGTGAAAGCAGATAAGTTATCAACGTTATATTTAAGTTTCGCCTTGATTTAAAGGTAAGTTGGGTTTTTGATTATGTGATATGTTTTTTAATATTTCATAATTCTTATTTTCTGACAAGGTAAGATGGTGTTGTATATTATTGCTATGATATTTCCAATATGTTACTAACAGACTTACGTTAAGGGAGAAACCAATGACATGATCATTAAAAACGGTTTCATGAAATAGCGAATATTTTATTTGATGTCCAAATCAAAACTTCAACCATGTTGCAAAGTTATTTTTCTTGAGTCATAGTACTACACATATGTATGAAACTTGATTGACAAGTGTAAGAAGTAAGTATAGTAGTAAGAACTAGTAAATATAGTAGTAAGAAATGCTTTTGCTAAACAATTTTCTATCTTAGTACTGCAAACCCCTCTTTCGAGTGTCGCAAGTAGGAAACTTACGCATTTTGTATTTTGTCAAAAAGTTAGAAAAAGTCATTCAAGACAATTCAAACATGTCAGGATAGGTGAGACTGTAATAATATACTAGTTATGGATAAATGTTTTTCAAAAGAAAGTCAAAAGGGAAACTATTAAAAAACATCGGGAGTGCGACTAAAACTGCAACCATTCTAGTGCCCGCTTGAACTGATCTTAGTCGGACTGGGTGGTTTGTGGCCTGGGAATTCTTTCCAAAGTATAACCCTGTAGAGAGTCATTTTGCAGATGATTAAGTTTGTATTTGTTGACAAACAGCTAGGTAGTGTAAACAGGTCACATGTGACTCACATGCAATGTGTTGTTATCTTATGTTGTGCTTAATTTAATGTTGTATCTGTTATTTTGAAGAGTTCATTTTATAAAAATTATGATTTGTTTGGTTTTACGGTTTACGGCGCAGTTTTAGTCATATGACGCTGAAAGGGGAAAGATGAATTTGGCAAACACCAGAGTTCAAAATCACCTCACCTGTTGGAGTAAAGAGATGCATTAAGTAACCCTTAAGAAACTTTTTACCCATGAGAGGCATAAAAAGTTATACGTTTCAAGATATATAATATTAATTATCATTATTTTCAAGTGTTATCTTTTGGTGTCATTTTTTATTTACAGCCAGTTACCATGATTTCAAATAAAGCCATCCTATGTGTTCTTTCTCTGGCAGCGTTTTGTATATCTGGGATTCTAGGGGCAGGTGGAAATAATTGTTGGGCTCCACCATCATTCTTTGGATCTGAATGCAAGTATGTAACATTTTTATATATAACTCTTTTCTTTTAATCTTAAGGTATTGGGAAAATGAAAATAAAGTTGGGGTGTATGCTTATAGTGCACTATACGGTTTTGGACTTTCAGACATTTTTTTTGTGAAAATAAGCTTTAACATTAAAAGAGACATATTGTAGAAATAATAAAACTCTAAATAATTTGTAATGTTGTCCTTTAAATAAAGTCTTTTGCATTTATAAACGTTTAGAAACGAATGATATATATAATTACATTAAATGTAAATAAACCAAATATGCTATATGATTCATTCACCTAGAAACGTTAAAGATATGAATAAATATGTTACCAAACGAAAGACGCTGGTGACGAGTTCACATTTTCAACTTCACGAATTCATGATTTCAACCTACAGTATTTACAAATTATCGATTTCAACTTTACGAATTTACGATTCCTTTCGGAACCACGGATTCAAGTTGAAATCGTGATTTCTTAAAGTTGTAATATTGTGAGTTCCATATGTTGAAAACGTGTATTTACGAATTTAAAATTGTGAATTCACGAACATGAAATCGGAAATTCATGAATTTGAAATGTCCCGATCGGTCTTTCGTACAAACACGATTATTTTGGTTGACCATTTAGCCAAACTGTCTCTGAAGCATATTGGCTGTGTTGACAAATGTATGAGATTTTTACCATTAAATTTTGATTTTGTTGGATCTTGAATATATATCAGGAATGATATTCAACATTTGACTTAATACCTATACAACCACTATTAAAAAAATTGAATCATATATTTTTCAAAACAATGTTGACCCCAGTGAAATCAGACCCTATGTCACCAGATTCTAATTTAACATTTAATTTGTTTATTTTGATACTCTTTAGAGAAGAATTAATACATTTATTCTACATTTATTTCAAATACAACATACAACAATATTATTAGATGTAGATTTTTTTTAGTTAATCAAGATAGGCGTATCTTTATTTATATATAGGAGCTATATATGTTTAATCTTTTCTACTTATCTCCTATCAGTGGTACGCCATTTCCGCGGCGTCAACAATTATGAGTTGTGTATCTCTTTTAAAACAATACTCTTGAAATACCAACTTTGCGTAAAGTATAATATTGTATTGATAAAATAATGTTTTTCATATTCTTTTAGGTCAACCGAATTTATAATTGGTAGCCCTGGCCATACAATCGTGTATTCGATCAGCTTTAATGGAAACACTTTGCTTTGCTGCAAAGCTTATTACTGCAAGAACAATATATGCAAGCTTTATGATATCGGATGCAGCGCTAGTAGTTGGAAAACAAATCGGCTGCCTTGGGGAAACAATCTTGCAACACCGTCACTACAATGCAAAGGTGTTGTTCTCGGAGCAGCTTATTCATTCACTCACTAGAAAAAACAAATTCCGATTAAGTCTCATGCCAAGTTAATAAGTATATTTTTGAAAAATAACATTAAAAATGCTTCTTTTGTTTAACAAAATGGTTATACTGATTATACTTTACCTTTTTCATTTATCTTTTTCAATGTATTGATTTAAAACAAGAACAAAGGAACAAAGAAAGTAACATAACATTACATTACACATTGAAAATAACTTTAAATAGGTACAAACAAGTAAAAGAAAAACCTTACTGCATTAGGCACACGGTAGAAATATGGTAATATATACAGAAAATCGCACATAGCAAGTAAATTATTACTTGCATTTTGAATCTTTTCACTTTTCTTTTTTTATACTTTTCATAAAATCTTAAGACATTTCTCTCATGTTTGATTTTTTAGCAATATTGTGGCGTAACAGGATGAAAGATTTTCAGTTTCAGTAAACATAAATATTACGGCGAATATTTCTTTAAAGAAAGTGATAACAATTCCTGAATATTTCACATAAATTTCTTAACTACCTCAGAATAGGAATAAAATTCTCTTTATGGATCTTTTCAAGCTGAATGTATAGCACATTGAACCAATGCTTTATTTCACAAATATATACTTTAAATTGAGCAGTGATTTTTACTAAAGGTTTAAAAATCTACTGTAATTGCAATCAGAAATTATATCTCTTATAAATATGTGTGTGACATAGTACATAATAAAACAAGCTTGTAACTTATGTCAGATAAAAACGTTTTTCTGACAAAGTTTTTAACCTTATTGATGCTACAATTTCTGTTTGCATAAGAAACTCCGCCTTCGGATCATCCCTGCATCAATATTAAATCAACAAACATGGCTATAAGTAGCAGTCCTAATATAACGGTATATTTCCTCATTGTAACGGATGTTTTCATACAAATTTAATATTTTTATGAGATGATTACTGTTTCCTGAACGCCATGCCAAGTGCACCGCTAAATCGGTTAAAGTGTTTTTGCACATGAAAATCTCATTTTTCTGTGTTCTTATACACATACACAAGATTTGTCTTCATTTGCATTTAAAAAATTCGTTACGAATTTAAAAATTTAACCGTGGGTTTTCCCTTAAAATTGAAATTTAAAAATACAATGTTTGATGAGATTTACAACAATACTAGAAGACATATAACGTTATTATTTTGAAGCTATTAAATCTGTAGAAAAAATATTATATAAGTTATTAGTCATACAAGTTGCTGATGGGATATAAGGGAGAATGTACCCTAAATGACATTAATATAACCCGAGTGTTTATCATGTAAGTACTTGTATAACAAATTTATAATAACGCAAATTGCTTTTGACGACTAGTTCATAAGAAAAACCTAGCAACTTCAAGACTGTTTTCAAGAAAACTACGCAAAATAAAGCACACGTGAATAAGATAACGTTAAAGGCTACTCTATTGTTGTGCATTAAAAAGTAATTAAAGTATAAAGTCATCATAGCGGTGTAACTTTTAACTATATTTTTGAAGTACATTGTAATAACATTCGAATAGAAAAATATGCCACAAAGAACAAAACACAGTAATAAATTTGTTTTATAGGACAGCATATGTTTCATTAAATGAAGCTTTTAAGATTACCATGATATTTAGATTAATTTCCACGTATCCTATTAAGTTTTCTCTCGGATGGTTCTCCCCTTCATAAATTTGTTATTGGTTTTCATAATTTACAGATGAGTGGCAGAGAAAATGTGCAAAGAAATAGATAGTATAAAATATCAGATATATGCGACAATTATATCTATGTTAAATGCAAATTAATTATGAACGATTTGACACAATTTCGCATAAAACAGTCTCATATTTTTTAAAAGATATGCGTATTTCAGTCATTTTTCGCTGTTACTAAATTATAATACCACAGATATGTTTGTATTTTGTTAACACTAGGTGCTGTCATTATAACAATCTGGATGGATCTATATTGATATTTCCAACATTACTGCAAGTTGTAGCGTGACCGTGCCCTAGATATAATTATGTATATTTATTTATATATTTATATATATTTGATACATTGTTTTGGGTAGATAAACTGTCTAGTCCGTATATCCTAAGCCATTACTGCAGAAAACATATTGCTCTCTAAGGCGAAACCGTCTGCTGTACAGCATTTATTGTTGACGTTAAACATGAATTTCCTTTTAAGGGATCATTATGTGCTGATAAACAACTGAAAATAATTGACTTTTTCATAAGTTATATCGTAATATGATAAATATGAACATAACAGGAACACACACTCTTATGTTTAATATCAGCCTTTTTTTAAACGTGCTGAAGAACAAAACAAATATAGATATTTCCTTTAAACTTTTATCAAGCTAAATATAGAATTGTTCATCAAACCTGTCATCACTTATTGTGAAAATTCCAATATAGGTACTAGATGAATAGCGATTAGTGAACGGATATGCTGGTAATCTTGGTCTGCACTAGACACGTGAGTAAAAACTGTTACCGCAGTATGCAAAATGTTTATTATTCATAGACTATAATAATCCAACTCATACGAAGCTGTTTAACTTGAACTGAAATTAAACTTTATAAGTGTTGAATGAAATTAAACTTTAATTATCTAGATTGTGGTTTAATAATATCTAAATTAATCTTATGTGTTTATTGTTATTTATCTTTTCGTATTAAAACTATCTGGAAACAAAACTAGTAAGTTGTTTAAGTATCTTTATACAATGAAAAACAGTACATCTCAAAGTCACACAGACACCGCGAAGATCACATGGCAAATACCTATTTTTACGGGTAGAAGGGGTTAATGTACCAGCTTTAACTCAGGTGTTACTGTGCACCATCGACATTCTGCTAAGTAGCAACTGGGATAGCTTTATCATGTTAACTAATCAAAAGTCACTGACCATGATGGGAATTAAAGTCGCCGAAGACTTTATCAACACGGCCATGATCGCCTCTCCTTTTGCAGATTTTACATGTTTCATCTTTGTCAGTATGTTAAAACATTTGAGCTAAAGTACTACATATAACATATCATTAAATGACACCAAAGATACACTTTATAGATAAATGTATTCTTAGACTTGTCACCAGCGATAAAAGATTTTTTCTGTTTTGACACAATAAGTGAGCTTTTGGGGGAACATAATCTGTGTATGAAATCCCAAGACACACCAAAGAATTTCAAATGAGTCAATGAATCTTTCTTACTCTTTTATTTTATGATCTTAATGCGTAAAACAAATGTTACATTTTCTTCGCATTTGGCCTCGAACATCGTAATATTGACTTGATAATTCATTTACATTACTGTTAGGAATACTTTTGTCAGTGAGGGAATATTAAAATGAAAATTGAATAAAAGCTTTCCGTAATGTCGTGGACGAACTCATTATGTCAATATCTGACGTTTAAATATTCATTATGTTTCAAAAATATATAGATTTCAATATTATAATGAATTGGTTTCATTTAACATATATAACGGCTTAAAGATAACAAAAACTAAAACAACATCTTAACATTGTATACCATTTCTGGCGTTGAAATGTTGATGTGCTTTCTTTTAAATAACTGTCCACAGTATGTCCGATATGTTTTTCAATGCTTTACATATTTTCTATTGAATTAATTATAAATCATATTGAATTTCATGAAATGTATATGGTTTAAATAAAGTGACAAATAGGCCCAACATAGCCGAGTGTTGTTATTTGTTATATAAGCAATATATTCTGATAATTAATTATTTTATAATAGTGAGATGTGTGATATAAATGATATAAGTATCCGACCAAATATGCTTGAAAGTCACTTTCAAATAAGTGTTATTTCAAATGTTTATCGAAAGGTTTAAATTACTAATTATAACGTTATTCATGTAAAAAAAATATAAAAAAGCTTGACAAGTAAGTGGTTAACAATTATTAAATGGGTTGAATATAATGTATTATGATGATCAATTTCCTGCTTCTCTATATTAAAAAAGATGTTTAAAAGATATATATATATTGATTATTTCACATATTCAAAAAATTAAAAACATTTTTTAATTTTGTTCAAACCATAACAAAACAAATAGACAATATACATGTATATGTATTATTTTTTTTATTGTAAAAAGAGTGCAGTCTTTTTATATAGGTATTTACTACACATTTAGTGACTTTTCTGCAGAAATTGTTCGTCAAGATTATCAGTTCATTGACGGTTGTAAATGAAAGCTTCTGACATAAAAATGAAACAGTCTAGTTAGTTTAACATCATGGTAATGTATGTAAAGTATGAAGCAGCTGCAGTTGCATTGAGAAGGTTCAATAATTACATTAGTCAAACGTGTTGGCATCCCCAATCATAGCAACGAGTTAAGCAGAATTAAACATTTTAGGTTAAATCATTTAATTATTGTTAAACAAACTGAATGAGTATAATCCGTCCATTTGAGAATGGAAGAAATTATCGACGTATGATTCCAATTATGAACATTTTGATACTTGGGCCACTGCCATTTTAATAAAACACTAGCTGCTCCTAAATTGATATTCCCAACAGATTCATTTACAATAAATAGCAAGGAATTTAATAGTTTTTGTGTTCCAAATATATCTTTTGCAATATGTTGTCTTTAATGAAGTGTCTAGTCGGTATATTTAAGTCCATTATCTCAGAAAACAGATTGTTCTCTAAAGTAAAATTGTCTGCTGTTAAACTTTTATTGTTGACGTTAACATGGGTTTGCTTTTAAGGAATAATTATATATATAGTATATAACCGAATAAACATTTGTATAAATAACTGATTTTGTCATGCATTTGATCACTTGGATAATGTTTAACCTGTATATATAAATAGTTTATATTAATAAATTCCTTATCGAACATATAGAGGACAATGAACTAGTGTAGGTTTAATACTAAATTTATTGAACGAGTTGAATAAAATTATATTATGTGAGCCTCTGAAGAGCATAACAGTGTTTTATTCAACGATTTCAATACATTTAGAATTGAATCTACACGATTATAATACTCGTTTTATAACATATATAAAACAAGCAATTATCATAGTATTGCAAGCAATCCATAAGTCCCCTACCGGTTAGAACCCCAGCCTGATGGACCATTGGCCATTCAATTTTACTAGTGAATGAATGACATGAATGAACTTAAATCTTTTGAGTTCAAAGTTTGTCTATATCACAGTAATGCGTTAAGTTTCCCTGTCTAGTAAGGAAATTATGTTTATACAACCTTGTCATATTATTACGATGTGGGATTTTAAAGTAAATCCTATAAGGAATGAAGAAGTTGGAGTGACAAATACCAATTTCTCGAAAACAATCTAAGTTCAAGGGGGAGATAATTCTGGAAATAGTCTTGCTAGAGTATTTAACCTTCTCAAAAATGTTGAGTGATAATAAGAAACATATATATGAAGTCTGAAGTAGATACATTAGGAAATAAAGAAGTTATTTAAAAAAGAAAACATTTTTTTTCATTAAAATTCTAAGTTCAAGGGAGGTAATACTGATAATTTTTGTGCTAGAGTTGTAAACCTTGTCACATATGATGTGGTTGATGACTAGAAACTTATATTTAAAGTTTGAAGTAAACACCTTAAGAAATAAAGAATTTATAGAGAAAAAGCTGAAAAATTTAAATCAGAAATCTTGAAATTCAGGCTATTTGTTGCCATAGCAACCAGAATTTTCAACATAGGAAGAAAAGAAAAAAATGTGCATAATCTCCAGGCTGCCATCTACCCATATTTCAAGTTTCATAAAAATATTTTCAGTACTTTTTGAGTTATCACTGGATCCAGTTTATGTGTTAAATTTGCCATATTTTCAGACTATTTGTTGCCATAGCAACCAGAATTTTCAACATAGGAAGACAAAAAAAAGACGTGCATAATCTCCATACTGCCATCTATCCATATATCAAGTTTCATAAAAATATTTTCAGTACTTTTTGCGTTATCACGGGATCCAGTTTTGTGGACGGACGGACTGACAGACAGACGGACAGACAGACGGACGGACAGACGGAGGGAGGGTAAACCTAAAGTCCCCTCCGGTTTAACCGGTAGGGGACTAATAATAACTGTAAACTGTTAAAAAGGGTTATTTTTCATTTACGCGTCTATAGTGTATCGTTAACATAAGCGCGCTTTTACATATACACATAACATTTAATTGTTGTTGTTTTTTTTTTTTGCAGTTTCCATTCAAATGACTGAATTGAAAAAGGTATAAGCGCTTGAGTTTTATAACACTTAGCTGCTTGTTAAGTACAACTCTTCCCATTTTGAGTTCGGTGTCCTCTGAGTGCCCTGCTGATTTGACTGGATTGTATCGGGGGATGCGTTCTATAAACGTCACCTTGGCTGGTTAATCTGTTCTCATTTTATTAGTTGATGTAGGAAATTTTACAATACCTTGTCTTATTGTGTAGGGATTTTTGATGTAATTAATTTAAAAATAGCATGTCCTTTTCTATTAGCTTTGTTGATTTTGGAAGTGTGTCTTACATTATTTTGTTTTTAGTGTACAGGTAGGGGGTCTTACAATATCTTGTCCTATAAGTTTGTTGATGTAATACGTCAAAGAATGTCTTGTTCGTTTTTGTAAGGTTTACTGATGTATGAAGTCTTACAATATCTTGTCCTATTGTTTTAGATTTGTTGTAATAAGACGTCTAGCTATAATATGTCCTTTTTTGTTAGGTTTTTTGATGTAGGAAATCTAACAATATCTTGTCTTTTTGCGTTAGGTTTGTTGATCATGCAGGAAGTCCTTCTTATTTGTAAGGTTCGTTGATAAGAGATGTTCCATAATAGTTTGTCTTTTAATGTAAGGTTAGTTAATGTAAGAAGTCAGAAAACTGAAATTTAATTTAGTACAAGTAAAACAAATTCGTATGAGTTGGATAATTATGTTCGATGAATTATTAACATTTCGCTTACTGCGGAAACAGTTTCTCTACTCACGTGTGTGTTTAGTGCAGGCCAAGATAACCAGCATATCCATTCACTAATAGTACCTGTTTTTGAATTTTCACAAGTGATGTCAGGATTGATGAACAATGCCAAAATGAGCTTGATAAAAGTTTAAAGGAAATATCTATTTCATTTTGTACGTTCAGTACGTTTACAAAAGACTGGTATTAAATATAAGAGTGCGTGTTCCTGTTATATTCATATTTATCATACAACGATACAACTTATGAAAAAAACAATTACTTTCATTGTTTATCAGCGCATAATAATCCCTTAACAGGAAATTCATGTTTAACGTCAACAATAAATGTTGTACAGCAGACGGTTTCGCCTAAGAGAGCAATATGTTTCCTGCAATAATGACCTAGGTTATAAGGACTAGACAGTTTATCTACCCAAAACATTGTAAAATATATATAAATATATTAATAACTATATATATCTAGGACACGATCTCGCTGTTACTTGTAGTTATGTTGGAAAAATCAATAAAGATCCATCCAGATGGTTTTAATGACAGCACCTAATCATATTTGTCATATCATTTTATAAAACAAAAATTTAGTGACAACGGAAAATGACTGAAATACATATATCTTTTAAAAAGAATGGGACTTTATTATTACTATTATGTTAGTTATTGGCAAATTTAAAGTTTTAAAACCAAAACCGTATGATAGAGAAAATGTGAAAATATTGCATTTTAGTGACGCTTAAATCGCCTTGTATTCTTTTATTCTTTTTTTCTAAAGTCTTTAATCGTTCGAAATCTATTAACTCATTGTTGTTATTTAAGTGCACTTATCACATGACCTGATTGTGTTGTTTCATGTCCTTAAACTTTCACAACAAAATTGATCAAGTATAAATGAGAAAAAACATGAAAACAGTTATGCGAAATAGCGGCGGTCTAAACGAATTGCCATTTTGTTTCACATGTAACGTATTGTGGTGAACGGGCCTTAGAAGAATTAGGATACACTTAAAGTATGAAATGATCTTCTAGAAATTAAGTTGTGACTTAGTGGTTAAGGTGATTGCCAGGTATCATGGGTCTATACATGGGTAACGAGTATGTTTCTTCACATGACATTAGGACTGGTTAGAACGTTGGTGTTTCTTCTCTGGTGTCAGTGCCTGATAAATTAACGGCGGGGCACCTGAGGTCTTCCTCTACCAGTTAAGCTTTGAGTATGTGTGTAAAGGCATGAGGATGGGTTAAGCATACAAAATTTATGTAAAATAAATGAAAGTATCATGTTTTTTTCTAGAATTATTATGAAGAAGAGAAATGAAATAGATATAGTGAATTCAGTATAACCATTTCGTAAAACAACAGAAGCAATGTCAATATAATTATGATGTCATGTTTTATTTAAAAACACACATATTATCTCGGCATGTGACTGACTCTGTATCTGGTATATCTAGTGAGTGAATGAAAAAGCTGCCCGAGAACAATGCCTTTGCATTGTACAGACGGTGTGGCAATAAAATGTTCCCAAGGTAGGACCCTTGTCCTCCAACTTCTAGCGCTACATCCGATATCATAAAGTTTACACCTATTGTTCTTGCAGTAAAACGCTTTGCAGCAAAGCATTGTGTTTCCATTAAAGCTGATCGAATACACGATTTTCGTGCTTGGGTGTCCAATTATAGATGTGTCTGACCTACAATAATATAATAACGTTATTTTATAAAAACAATATAACGCGAAACGCAAAATTTGGTCTTTCAAAAGTATTGCATTAAATTGTGACAAAACTCATAATTGCTGAGGAGGAAATAGCGTACCATTGATTAGAGATAAAAATAAAGATCAAACATATATAACTTCTATAAATAAATAAAAAATACGGCTATCTTGATAAACCTTAAAAAACTACTTATAATTATATTGTTGTACATTTTATTTGTCATTAATGTATAATAAACGTATAAACTTCACTCTAAAGAGTATGTTAATAAACAAGTATCAATGTTAAATAAAAAAAAACTGGTGACTGTGTGTTTCAATTCCACTGGGGTCAACATTGTTTTGAAAAGAGAAACTTTTAATTTTATAATATTGTTTGTATAGGATCGGTATTTAATGGTGTTACATGTTAAATTAAATGTTAAGTATCATTCCGGATACAGTAAAATTTGAGAAAACCGGACGCTGAGAAAATCGGAACTCTTTAAATATAGGACGAATTATTCAGTCCCAAAGTTTCCCTTCTTACACTATTGCATTAAACATTGACAATACCGGAATCTGTAAAAACCGAATATCGGACAGTTGATAGGGGACTATAAAGTCCTTTACATAGACAATTACCCTGACAAAACCGGACGACGAAGGTGTGAATAACCTTGTATACTTGTCAATTGGTTGTGTCTAAAACACTACCTGAGCGGTAACGGAACGCTGATTGTCTAATTTGATTATTATGTCTCTTTACACAGTTTGATTTATTGTAAGGCATAGATTTTACCGTTTTGTATAAATGCCAAAATGCACGATAAATTGGTAAGTTAAAATCAGTATAAAAAAGAATAGAGTATTTTTATATTGTGTTGCTTTTTGTATATTCATTTCCCAAAATGACAACGCAATGGAAACGACATTTATCGGCGCTAAGTTCTATTCCATGGCCGAAAAGAATTCGACGAGAACTGTCTATAAGTTAAAAAGTTGAATAAATTAAAAACAATGAAACTTTTCGGAGACCTGCTTTAAAAATCTTTATATGACAAATATGGTATCGGCAATTGTTACGGCAGATATCGTTTTTGCCGGAGGTTTCGTTATGAAAGGCTGGCCAAAGGATTCGATACTGAAGAACACCTTGCTATCGATGCAATTTATTCTACGTCAGACTGAAAACACATAAACAATGAATTTACAATCAAATCAAGAAATCGCGAAAACACAATACAAAATAATTCAATGTTTTAGTTCACAAAATTCACTCAAAGAATCGGAATTTAGTCGATACATTTGTGCTAAAAACGCAACTTATTACAAAAGAATACTTAAATATGTATAATATTACCTCCAATGGCCTTCTGAACCTACTCGTTAAAATAAAACGTTTCTCAAACGAATTTCTCTCTGCAAATGGCCCTTACAAAAAAACAAGGGAGGTAACTTTAAAGTGCAACTTGCCGAGTTCGTTTGACAAACAGTTACATGGCTCCCCAAATTAGCAAACATTTAAAACTATCTTAAACAAAATGAAAATAACTTATTCATGATACCCAATGTTTAAGAACAATGAGGCTCCTCGACGGGGACATCCTCGGTCGCTTGCAACAAAACTAACTTATGAATCGGTCGCTCCAAATAGAGCCTTTAGAATCCAGATTGCTAGTAGCTAAGACAATCTTAACCTTGCGGACTAGACCATCATCTTCCGTTACAGTTTTTACGATTCGGCCTAAACGCCAACAATTACGCGATTGATTGTCATCAACTATTAAGACTACATCACCTTCGCAAGCGTTTCGCTTAGGAAATGACCATTTCTTTCGCACTTGCAAGTTTTGCAGAAACTCAGCCTTCCAACGATTCCAGAATTGATCTACAAGATACTGTACGCGTCTCCACCTTCTACGCGAGTACACATCGGTACCTTGAAAATATCCAGGCGGAGGTAACACTACATTTGATTTCAATGTAAGCAATTGATTTGGAGTCAGCGGATTGAGAGAAAGTGGGTCGTTTATATTGTCAACCGTAAGAGGGCGACTATTAACTATTGCCGCTGATTCAAGCAAAAAGGTTCGCAAACTTTCATCGTCTAATTGCGTGCCATGCTTTTGAAGCAAGTAAGCGATTACGTTACGGACTGATCTTATTTGCCTCTCCCAGACTCCCCCATGTGACTCGCGGAAGGTACATTCATCTTGAAATCGACTAAGTCACAGTTTTCTTTTATAAGGAATTCTGTCATTTTGGAATGATTTAACTCATAAAATGCTTCTTTAAGTTCGTTGTCGGCGCCTACAAAGTTTGTACCCCTATCTGATCGTAACTGACGCACCGGTCCGCGAACTGCAATGAAACGTCTCAAACAGTTTATAAACGAATCAGTTTCAAGCGAGTTAACAGTTTCAACGTGTACTGCACGGCATAACAAACATGTAAACAGTACTCCGTATCTTTTCAATTCTTTGCGTCCTTCCTTAATGTAGAATGGGCCAAACAGATCGACTCCGCAGTATGTAAAGGGTGGAGCTGGTTCCAAACGGTCAACTGGCAGATCAGCCATTTTCTGACCTTGCGCAGGAGATCGCAACTTCCGGCATATAACACACTTAGATAAGAGAAAAGACACTGCCGAACTACAACCAATGACCCAGAAGCCAGCAGACCTTATAGCATTAGTAGTAAGTCCACGTCCCTGATGTGCGACTCTACCATGATAAAAACGTATAACCATTTCTGTGACGTGACACTTCCTGGGAAGAATGATTGGATACTTCACCTGATCTGAAAGAGATGCATGTTGAATGCGGCCCCCTACCCTTATGATGCTACCGGGATCTAAGAATGGATCTAACTTGGACAAACGAGATAAACCCTTTAAAGAAGTATGTCGGTCCGACCTTTCGTTTTCTATGGCCGAGTTGCTACATCTTTGACCTTGTTTCAGAGCTGTGATCTCATTAGCAAAGAATTCACTTTGCACCACTTTAATGATTGCAAGTTCCGGCTCCCTAGATTGTTCATTAGAACCAGTACCTTTAAGTGAAACAAGAGAAGTTACAGGGTCGCTAGCAATCTTGGCTTCTTTAGTCACAAATTCTTCAAAGTCAGAAAATGGAGGAAGTACACCAGACTTTTCTTTTTTCTCGACAACTATTCTATTCCAGCGAGTAACAAGCCACTCGGGTAGTTTTGATAGTAACTTACGATTCTCAAAACTATCATTCAGAACTTCTAGACCTGGAACAGATATCATTGCACTTACACACTGTCGTAAAAAAAACCAGAAAATTTAACAAGATTTTGTGGTTCTCTGGAACCTATTTTAGGCCATTGATCAAGTTTGTTACGAAAAGCGTGTGCTATGGTGAAACGATTGCCATAGCGTTCATCCAGTACCTTTCTGGCATCTTTATATGCGTCTGTTGATGACAAAAGTATATACCCATCAATAACCTCTTTGACAGGACCAGAAACATACTTTCTAAGGTAATACAGTTTTTCGGCTTCTGGAATTTGTTTACCTTCAATAAGAATTTGGAATGCAGACTTCCAAGCCGGATATCTCAAAGGGTCCCCGGTTGAAAATACCAGGTTCTGGAGGGGGAAGTCTACTTAGATGAAACTGTTCTGCAAATGATTTAGCAATATCAGAAACCTGCATCTCACTTGGAATAACCTTTGAATTACTAGTACCAGATGTTGTGTGAGGTATGGGTTTTTTAGAAGTGTAGGTAAATGTTGAAGGTGGGTCAGTGTTATCAACCGACTTTGCAGGTGTATAAGTCACGTGCATTGCTGATTCATCTTTAGTTATACCAAAAGGTGTGAAATGTGAAACAAAATCAGAAGCAGCGGGATTCAGACCACTTGGCAATGAATTGATACTACTGGCCTTATGAAGCGATGTATCTTGTTTATAGAAATGTGTAGAAGTGGTGTATTTCGGTTGTGAGGCTATTGTTGAAGATTTTGAAGTATTAACTGTGGCGGCACTTGATAACTGAGGCTCAGACTTAATGGCAGTATTTCCGTGTGTCTGGATATAGTTTGCAACATATTGACCTGGGTCAACTTGTGGTAATGTGATATCAGTTGGATTTACATTTGATAAGTCTGTATTCTCTATTGACTGTGTAGCTTCAATTTCCGCTTCTTCAACATGTAATTTTTGCAAAGTCTTAATCTTTTCTAAGTCAGCCTTGGCCTTAGCTTCCCAATCAATATATTTCAATTTTGCCTTAAAAGCCGCTGCCTTAATCATTGAATTTGATTTTTGCGACACGTTACTTTTATTTGACATACGACTGTCCTTACTGTGGGATGAAACTTGAGAAACCGAATCATCAACCGATATTTCTGTGATTTTACCAGAAACAGCCTGAAGCATTTGCGTATGGTCACTTTCGAATGACTCCAATTTCAATAAGAGCTGAGCTTCACTATTTGCGAGATCGGTAAGCGAATCTAAAGCAGTTCGTCAAGTTTCAATGTCATTAAAACTATCCTGTACATTGTCTCAACGCTTTTACATTATCATTATCTGAAACTAAAACAGAAAGTTCATTAAAATTTGTACGCCACGACGATATAGCTTTTCGAAGTCCCTTTTTTCTTGATCCATACGCCATTCAAGGCCCTTTTCAGTCAGTATAATTTTGCGCGTGCCCTTTTTTGGAATAGCGCCCTGCTCAATATTCACATTTGAAATTACCGTGTTATCGCAAGAACGCGACTCTGACTGATCTGCACTAAGAGAAGTATCTTGTGTCAAGTTATCTCCCTTTTCTGACATGACTTAAACAATCTAAGAAATGCGTCCTATTATCCTAATAAATAGAAAAATTAATCAAACTTAAATCTATATATAAAAAATATAGAGCATCTATGTAATGTGTGGCTGAGTTATCTCTGTCTACACGACCTTACGCCAAAAAATGAATCGCAAATCGAATTTCCTCGCACAAAAAAATAATGAAAAAGCCTTATACAAAAAATCTTGCAATAATACATATCATATATGCAATACAAAAATGAAAGTCTACAAAACAATGATTACTAATAAATGAAATAGTACATGTATGGCTGGGCAATCCCGGCCTAAACTCACAAACAATTCAGTTATGCGCTACTGACACTCTTTCACGATGTTCCTTTCCAGCGAATGAAGCCACACCTTTGATAATGTAGAATTTGGATGTACACCATCAGCAAGAAGATTATAATTCATGGAGTAACGTTGCTTCTTGTTTTTCCCTTTTCGGCTCCGTACCATATCCTGGTTGATTTCAAAGAATATGATTCATTTAGATCTCTGATGGCTGTATTTACTTCATCTATAAGCCTTGTAAGACACCGACCATCCTCCGAACAAGTGGTTAAATCAATTTGGAAATTGCCTTTGTTGTGATTCCAGCGATCAATTGAATAATACGTAACGTCCAGAAAGGACACCTTTGCATCTGGATGTTAACTAACCAATTCTTTTATTTGATGGAAATAGAAATAAGTTTATCCTTAGGCTGATCCGATTTATTTATTAAGGAAATGGTTTTCCCTCTCTTCACGATGAGGTCACAAGTCCCTTTCCACACGTAAAGGCTAACCTTGCCAAATTTCTTGCAAAGTTCATCTAAATGTTTATGTACCCAGGCTAAAGTTTCACTAGACTTTACACCGCCCTTGCATCTAAATTCTATGGCTTTACTAATATTGAACTAACACAGCTCCGCAAGTATTTACATTTACTGTCACCAATTAATACTGGTGTCTAAAGTAAGGGTTTATCAGAAGAAATTTTATCTTCAGAATTTATTTTCTTAGTTAACTTACTAAGACTCATCAGGAATTCCAACGCAAGACATTAACAAACGTCCGTTCACTCAACAGCTTCGTTTTGAGGTCTGGAGTTTGACTGTTCCGGCAGATATCGTTTTTGCCGGGGGTTTCGTTATGAAAGGCTGGCCAAAGGATTCGATACTGAAGAACACCTTGCTATCGATGCAATTTATTCTACGTCAAACTGAAAACACATAAACACATAAACAATGAATTTACAATCAAATCAAGAAAACACAATACAAAATAATTCAATGTTTTAGTTCACAAAATTCACTCAAAGAATCGGAATTTAGTCGATACATTTGTGCTAAAAACGCAACTTATTACAAAAGAATACTTAAATATGTATAATATTACCTCCAATGGCCTTCTGAACCTACTCGTTAAAATAAAACGTTTCTCAAACGAATTTCTCTCTGCAAATGGCGCTTACAAAAAAACAAGGAAGGTTACTTTAAAGTGCAACTTGCGCCAAACTAAGTGAGTTCGTTTGACAAACAGTTACAGCAATATTTACAATGGGAGCATTATTATAAACAAATAAAGTAAACTATGTCAGTTAAATCATTATCCATTACCCAAATGCATATACGGATGTAACTGGACTATATCGTTATGAGGTAACTGCTGTTGGTTTAAATCCAAAATTTCATTGTATTTATATGCAATAATAGGACAAAAAATGATTAAAACATATTTTATTGTATTTTTATCATTTAGCAATATAAGTTCACACGATCATGAACGTGCAAATGTAAAGCATCCTTTGTAAGTCATTGCTCGGTACATAGGATCCTGAACAGCTGACGGGGACATTGAGAATACCGGACCGCTGTGAAAACCGGACCAAACCCTCGGTCCGTAAGCCGTCCGGTTTTTTCAACTTTCACTGTATATTAAAGATCATACAAAATCAAAAGTAAACATTAAATATGTCACATATTTGTCAAGATCAACCAATATGCTTCAGAGACAGTAACCAAATTTATCGTATCTGTACAAAAGACCAAGACATTTCAACTTCATGAATTTCCGATTTCATGTTCGTGAATTCGCGTTTTCAACATAAGTTCAAAATATGAATTCGCAAAGTTCAATTCGTGAAGTTTTGTGAATTCTGTATGTTGAAATCGTGAATTCTGTATGTTGAAATCGTGAATTCTGTATGTTGAACTTGAGAACTCATGACGATAAACTCGAGAATTCAAGTAGTTAAAATGTCACTAGCGTTTGTCGTAGGTTTGGTAACATTTTTATTCATATTTCTAACTAACCGAGATAAATAAATCATATAGCATGTGTGAGTTATTTACATTAATTTTTAAAGTAATTGTATATATCATTCGTTTCTAAACGTTTATAAATGTAACGATTTTGGACGATATAACTAATTCTTTAGAGTTTCATTCACCCCGACTATATTGCCAATTTTTCATTAGATATAAAACAAAACAGAGCTATATATAAATATGTTACATACTTGCATTCCGATCCAAAGAATAATGGTGGAGCCCAACAACTATTTCCACCTGCCCCAAGAATCCCAGATATACAAAACGATGCCAGGAAAAGAACACATACGATATTTGATATCATGGTAACTGGCTGTAAATGAATAAAAGTGCACTAGAAAAAAAAGATAATTAATTTTATATATGTGTTGTTGAAACATAATATACATGTTTATGCCCCTTCTTTCTGAACGGTTGTCCTTATTGGTTGATGTATCATAATTGCAGTCAACTTTTAATCCTGCTAGGTCGTAAGAGACGGTTTAATGTTTCGAAAGACTGTACTCTTTGTATCTCTTAACTCAAACAAGTGAGGTAATTTTGACCGACCCCTGGTAGCCAAATTCATCTTGCCTATTTCGGCGTTTTCGCCTTAAAACCAAATAAATCATAAATGTTTATGAATTGACCTCTAAAATTAAGATAACAATAACTTACATGTGCCTGACATGTGACCTGTTTCCGCTATCTACATGTTTGTCAACAAATACAATCTTTATCAACTGTAAAATGACTCTCTATATGATTATACTTTGGAAGAAAGTCCAAGGCAACATTGCTACCCTAACCGACTAAGGTCAGTTCAAGCGGGCACTAGAATGTCCTGCTGTGATTTTACTAGTTGTCCTTTTGACGTACTGTTGAAAACCTTAAAGAATGACTAGAATACTATTCCAGTCTCGTTTATCCTGGCATGTTTGCATTGACTTGGCTGAATTTGTTTCTACTTTTATAACAACAATCACTTATTTCTTATGTATTTACAAGTACTTATATTCTGCTTGCAACACATGAAAGAGGGTTTTGCAGTACAAAGATAAAAAAATTGTTTAGAAAAAGCAGTTCTTACAACTATAATTTCTACCCTCATACTTGTTTATTCAATATCTTATCATTTCCACAAATAAATAACATACATACGTGTAGTACAATGACTCCAGAAAAAAACAACATGGCCAAAAAAAACGGTTAAAGTTTTGATTTGGAAACCAAATGAAATATTCGCTATTTCATGAAACCGTTATAATTGATTATGTCATTGTTTTCTCCCTTAGCGTACAATTGTTCTAAACATATAGGAAATATCATACGAATATTATGCAACACCATCTTATTTCGTCAGATAATTAGAATTATGAAATGTTAAAATACACATCATATTATCAAAAACTCAACTTACCTTTGAATCAATGCGAAACTTGGATATAACGTTGATAACTGATCTGCGTTCAAAAATTTCCTGTGTTGACCAATGTAAGCGTATCTTTATTTATATAAGCGCGCATTTTCATTTTTTTTTTCTTAAAGACCGGATCTGTAAGTTTTCAAATGTTGTTAACTGTTCTTTGTGGTTAGAGACATTACCTTGCACAATGTAAAGCATTAATGGTGTTTATCACCTGACAACATATAATGCGATGTTTTAAACCGCAAATCAAAAGAAAATAATGTTTTTTGTTCTAATAAACAGTTTGTATCACTTTATTTCGTTGCGTAATGCATAAATAATGGATGTACATGACTTTTTCGTAGAAATAAAAAAGCTATTTACTTTGTTCAAAACCACCAAATGTCATTTTCCCGGATCTCTCTATCTTCAATGGATTATAATAAAACAAAAATGTACGTATGCGAGCCTACCTTTCTATTGTGTTGTTGTAAATATAACATCTAACAACGTATTTAGGGAAGCAGTTCTATGACCAAGTTTTAAGAAAGAAGTATTTATTTCTATTTGTACACTAGAGGCTGTAGGCTCGGGTGTTACACAGAGCTGGATTTAGTTTTGATACACTGTAATCTTCCTAAGTAAATCTTTATCTTCCTTATTCGATACGTAGGTACGTACTATTTGGTACTTAAGGAAAATGATGGGTTACACTTCAACCCGTCTGTATGCATTTGTACAGAATAAAATTGTTCAAAAGCAATTGGGAGAACACAAATGCTTTTATTACTTTACGTACAAATACTATGGCGTATTTCAATCAATACATTTTGCATGAGTTTTAAAAGATGTAAAACAATTTTGTTGCTTTCTATTATCAGTTGTTTGTAATAAGATACTTCATTTAATAGTATTATTCTCAATTTATCAGCGGTTTGAGTATTTCAAATTTAAAAACAGAATAATTAAAGTTTTTTTTGTTTTTTTTTTCAATTTCAATGAAAAATAACCGATCAAGACATAAAAAGTTATGGTGGCGGCATGGCTAGTAAGTAATTGTGATTGTACTAGTAATGTACTGTTTGCTTGCCGCGTGCTTTCAAATCTTACAGGGAAGGGTGAGGGGGGATAAAATACAGGAATAAATCGGAATCCCAAAAGAATATTCAAAAGGGCAAATGTTGCATATTCGACTTGATTGAGCTTGTTAATAGAAGTCACTGGAACCTGCAACATACCGTGCACCGATGTAAGACGAAATCAGCATTTAAACATGAACATTGTGAACATTTTAATTTTGGAAACACCCGCAGATGTGTTAATATGGCTGTTAAGCCATTATTTTTAAGCTCAGAACTGCTCAGAACTGGTTAATTCTAGAAACGAGATTCGAAAGTACGTTTATGCGTAATAGCTCTCAATGTCGAACTAAAATGAATTTGTATAACTAAATATATCATTTTTAACATGAATATTTTCATATGAAAGATTACTTGTCTAACGGCTATTTCATATATACCATAATAAAAGGGCAAATGGGGTCTTAGTTTCCTAAATTATAAAAAAATACCTATTTTTCATATAAGTAAAGATTTGAGTGCTTAATTTATTTGGAGACAACGTTCTTCTTTCTTTATAAAACTAAACTAGAAACACTGTTTGCATGAAAGTAAAAATGTCAGATCCCGCCTGTGATCAGCGTTGATATGAAAGAAAAAGAGGGAGTCACACCTCAAGAGCAGTGAAAACAAACATAAATCGGTAATAAAAAATGCAACTCATTTTTATTGTGACTGAGCATGACCGATAAGGGAAAGTAAAGGCCTCAACAGACGGTAGGATTTTGAAGTACAACACCAATTCAAACTAAGATGTACAGGCAAATCTTAATGTGTGAAGGCTACTAGTTCTTGAATTCGGAAACGTTAAGTCTAGATGTAAAGGATAGGACATGTTCTATTTTGATAAGCTTGTCGTACAGATTTCTACAGACCTCCCACAATGACAAGTAACAGATTACCAAATTATCTCCTGATAATGGGTGTAATGAATGAAATTCCAGAAAAATTAGGGCTAAAAGGTAAACATAGTAGTAAGATGGGGGTAAAAATGATGTTGAAAAACTCTTCAGGAGACCCAAAGTTGTGTTATGATCGAATCCTAAATTATTCCGAAAATGATTATGTCACAGTATTGAACTATTCTCTAATTAGGGGAGGTGAGGTAGTTTGTAGGCGGTCGGAAAGCTTAGTCAGTAGAGCCGCAGTACGGTATTCCGAGGGTCCCAGCAGCAGGGTCCTACCGTCTGTTGAGGCCTTAAGGTACTTATTCTATAACGTAGCCATATAATTTAACCATAGTGATGATATTTTATAAGTGTACATATAACTCTCGCTATGCAAAACATGTATAGCTACTAGCAAATGTGATCAATTAACAAAATAACAATTATCATATAATTTTGTAGATCTGTATTTTTTGAATGGATAGCGCTTTTAACTATATAGATATAACAGATATTGTGAATCGTAATTCGGATATTACAAAAGCCTCATAGGGGTGAAGTCAAGTCAACTGTATGTGTATTTAGTAAAAAAATAAATGACACTTAAACCTATATTATTGTTTCTTGTCATCGTATACTTTTTATCATTTCACCAGTTACAATTTGAAACCGTTAAAATAATTTGAATTTATTCAATGTGTTAGATAACAAAGCTATTAACAGACTTGTATAGTGTTATTGTTATTGTTGTAGACTAATAGAATTTATCATTAAGTTAGATAGAGGATAGGGAAATCCCAACCCTCGGGCAATCGGTTCCATTTGGGAACTCTAGAGGATAGAGGATAGGGAAATCCCAACCCGTGGGTGATCGGTTCCATCGGGAACGAGCCTTGGCGAGTTCCCAAATGGAACAGATTGCCCGAGGGTTGGGATTTCCCTATCCTCTATCTAACCCAATGACTGATAATTTTTCCCACTCACCTGGACACAATAAATAGTAAGTAAGTAAGTAACGACTTTATTTAATGAGGCTAACACATTCGGTTTCCCGATCTTCCATGTGGGCCTCAGCATATACATAGGATATACATAACAATATAGACATTACACATTTTAAATAACATATATACACAAATAGAAAAAAAAACAAACAAAAAACAAAAAAAAAAACAAACCAAAAAAAAAAATCAAGAAACCACATTTTCATAACCTGGGCACGAAAAATACATAATTTTACAAGGAAGATTAAAACAATATTGTAAAAACAAAACATTATACTTTCTATTCTTGTGTGGCATTATCATTACAACAAAATGTACACTCATTTAATTAGAAAATTGCCATTTAATATATGTGGCTTGAAATTTCTTCAAAGTATCTGAATTTCTAATATAAATTGGGATGTCATTCCATATTTTATGACCAGAATAGTCAAATGATTTCCTAAAGTACTCAGTTGTTGATTTCGGTATGACTAGTTTCTCATTTTGAACAGATCTTAAGTTGAAGTTGTGTTTGTCATTTATCATTTGGAATTTATTTTTCATATAATTAGGAAAAGATGGCTCATTTATAGATTTATACATGAGAATAGCTTTTTTGTACATAATTCTTTGATCAAAGGACATCCAATTAAGTTCTTTAAATTATTTATTTGATGGGGAATCAAAACTTTTATCCAAGATTATTCTAGCAGCTCTTTTTTGAAATTTGATAATTTGTGAAAGTAATAAAAAGAGTTTTCTAGAATGATGATCAAGATATTGTTTAATTCTAAGAAGCAGGTAGAGTTGTGAATTGCATTTTCCTATAGTTTTTTGAATTTGAGTTTTCCATTTGAGATTGTTGTCAACATAGACACCTAGTACTTTTTCTGTGTCTGTAAATTCTATTTCTGTGTTATGAAGATACAGTTTCTGTGTAGAATTATTTTCTTATTTTGTATTCCTAATTGACAGAGTCATAGCTTTTGTTTTAAGTGCATTTAGTACCATTGAGTTTTGCATGCACCATGTGTTAACATTATCAATATCTGTTTGAAGATTTTCATTGACTTCTTGTACAGTATTTCCTATAGAAGTTAACGAAGTGTCATCTGCAAAATATATTAGCATTAGATCTTTTTATATGCAGATGTATGTCATTTACATATATTAAGAAAAGTAAGGGTCCCAGGACTGAGCCCTGGGGTACTCCTGAGACAACGTCAGCAGATTCAGATAAAAGACCCGACACACTTACTTTTTGCATACAGCGAATACGAGGCTAAAATGGCTGCCGCTTAATTTTAGCAGCTCTGAGATATTTTGATATTTTTAGTGTTTTAATGTTCGGAACTAGCAAAATAAATGTAAACTCTGGTGATATGGATTAATTAAAACGCACTGTAATACGGATTATGCTTATTTATAGCTGGTGTTGCTGATAAAATCAAATAGAATTTAGTTTGTGTACGTATATGACACGTGTAAACTTCTTTGTGCTTCGGTGATTATTATTGGATATACATGTACCTTATCAATTAACTGGACAATACACAGGTCAGTTATACATGTTAAATTCTTTATAATCTGTAAACAATACTGTAAAATAGTGGCTATAATGAATAAAATGAAAACGCCTTCAGCAGAAGATAGAAAAAGGCCTTCCCCTATCTCACCAACAACGCCGGAAGATTCCCATAATCCCGAAAAGAAAATAAACTTAAATATTAGTACATCTGGTGAACCAGAAGGAACAGGATCGTCTATTGTTGTAGACCCTTCTAAATATAGCGAACTGGAATTGAAACTCAATACTAGTGATATGCTATCAATAGCAAATATTGTCAAAGACGCTCTCAAAGATGATCTCAAGTCCTTCATTCAGGAATCCATTACGGAAGCTACAAAGGCCATAATCTCCTCTGTATCCGAAGTATATGAAGACAGGATTCGCAAGCTGGAAGGTGAAAACACAACTCTGAGATCTGATTTAAAGGAAGTTACCGGACGGGTTGAAGAGCTAGAGTTACTTAGGGATGAGAGCGAGCAGTACAGTAGGCGAAACAATGTTCGGATTTCCGGATTCCCTGTTGTACCAGGCGAAAGCACCGATGATATTGTTCTACAGATGGCGAAGGAAATGGGCACGGAAATAGATATCGAGGACATTGACCGTTCTCATCGCACAGGCAGCAAATTAAATGCAAAACGTGACATTTTAGTAAAATTTACTAGCTACCGTTTCCGTAGACAATTTCTTAAAAACAAAAAAAAGCTTCATGATTGCCATTCTTTTAAAAATGTGTACCTTAACGAGGATTTAACCAAGAAACGAGCACAGATTATGAAGGAGGCCAGACAGATGGTGAAGGCTCGACATCTTAAATCAGCATGGACCTTCGACGGTAAGATGCTTGTCAAAGACAATAATGACAAAATACATGCAATTGTCTCTTCATCAGAATTAGGACTTTTGTAAAGCATTAGTGTGTCAAATAACACTTTGTGATTAACTGATTAGTTGTTAAATACATCAGTATTAAAAATGTATCGTTATATAATAGTGCACAAACTTACTATTATTATTATTTATTCTGCGTGCATTGTTTATGCACAGTGAGCGTAGTGTTAAGAAATTCTTTTTATAACAGCTCAATACAGCTCAATACATTATAGTACTATTTCATAGTAAAAGTTTTATTTATGCGCATTTATACGTGGGAAATAAGTTACAGGTAACCAATTGTAATGCGTTATTCTTGTCACGTGACCTAGCGCTATTATTTACTACGCATTATATCTTACGTATGTGAGAAGTTATTTACAGGTAGCCAATGAAAACTTGTAAATCTTTTTACCTGAGCTAATAGTAGCGTGACCGAGCACGAGCCACTTGATTATTATTTTTTTTAACATTGCCATAAGAATTATTTTTGTTGTGTCTGTGTGTTTTTTGATTTTTTGTTGTTCTCTTTCTTTGTTTTCTTTTTGATTATGCACATTCACAAATTGTTCGATAATGCATTTTCCATTAGTCCATTTCCATTAGAACAATATATTTTGTAAAGCATATACATGTATGTGTATATACATATGAAATCAGGTAAACGTGTACAAATGCGGGAATTTGATTTGCTCTGGTAGTTACCAACGTGTAAATATGTACTATGTATATATGGGGAAAATATCTTTATATTAATATTTTCTTTTTGAATATTAGTACATGATTACAGTTAAAAACAGTCGTCAAATTCAACAGAAATGTAAAAATGACCGAAAATAAATAAAACTATAATTTCACGGAGTAAACAAGGAGCCATATATATTTCTTTAGTTTTACATTTTATGAATATGTATATTAAATAAGAATTAATGAAAACATAATTTAAAAAGAATATACATTTTACACAAAATTTATGATAACAAAGAAAATATTATAGTTATAATTATTACAATTTTCATTATTTTTTATTATTGTTGTTATAGATTCTTAATACACTCACAATAGTTCAAAAGGTAGTGTTTTGGCTTATAGTCCATTTAAAAACTAGTTTGTCCCTGTTTTTTTTTAAGTATTTGTCTCAGTTGCAGTCCAGTTTTCAATTAAGCATGATCTGAACGTTTACTGCTTTTTGTTGTTGTTTTTTTTGTTGTTGTTGTCTTTTTGATCTTGATGATATACATATTTTTTCAATTACATGAGTTTTGTATATTGGTTGGCAACATCTACTCGGGTATTTGTATTATCGGTAAAATATCATGAATAAATTATTTTAGGCTTCATATACCTAATGAATTTCTGTATTGTGCAAGTTCCAAAGTTTGTCTCATGTAAGTGTTGCCAATTAATAATATGTAAATATGTGTTAATTCTGAACAAGTATATTCTTTCTCTATTTTTTACAAATCAAAATATCTCTATTTGCTTTCCATATTGATGATAATGTACTATCTTATAATATCTTTCTTATTTTTCTTTTTTTCTATTAAATCCAGTCTTTTAGGATGTATTTTTGGCGTGATGTTGCTAAGTTTTGATTACCTGTCTGTCGCCGTCGTCGGTACAATCTTACTAGTATTTAACCTGTATCCGTTTAGGTAATGAATGATTTAAGTGCTTACCGCGCGGCGATCGGTCTTTTTTATAACAGCACTCAGAGGTTGCTTAAGAAAACTCGACACTGTAGCTATCCGTATAAAGCGTTAATGAAAGTTTTTATCTATTTAATGCAGTATGTGTTATTAATACGACGTGCTACCCGGTTTATCTATTTGAATATTGTCAATCTTTATTTTGGGGTATTTGTTTCTTTATATGTCGGTAATCAATTGACAAATGAACTTATTAACTTGTTCGAAGCATCGAACATTTTATCTCAGTCGTTGAACTTACATTTTGCATTTCTTTTATCAAATCTTATAATTTTATCAGGTGATATTGAATTAAATCCAGGGCCAAATGATATCAGTGACGGATCTCTATCAGTTTTTCATCAGAATATAAGAAGTATTCGGAATAAAATTGAATATATTACAGATAACTGGTTAGACTTTGATATTATCTGTTTTACGGAAACACATTTGGACAACTCAATCAATATTGACAGTTTGAAACTAACTAATTTTAGCGAAATATACCGTAAAGACAACACGTGTCACTCTGGTGGACTTTTAGTTTATGTTAATGAAAAGTTCGTATCTAAAAGGTTAATTGATTTGGAAAATACCTTACCAGAATCACTTTGGATTGAAATAAAAGACCGTAATGAAAAAATTTTGATAGGTAATATTTATCGTCCACCTAATACAAATGTAGACTTTTGGGTTAGATTGAATATTTGTCTAGAAAATGCTTTTAATAAATCAAAAAGAGTCCTTTTTGTAGGTGACATTAATGAAGACCAGTTAAACATAAGGAACCATAAACTTCGCGATGTATTAATTTTGAATAATATGTATAATGTTATTACGGAACCGACACGAGTCGCAGACAACTCGTCAACTCTTATTGATCCAATTGCTATCTCAGACCAGAATTTAATTTTACATTCGGGTATTTTTAAGACACCGAGGAATATCAGTGATCATTTTGGCACTTATATTTATATCAAATTTAAATTACCCCAATCAGTACCTTACAAAAGACTTGTGTGGTATTACAACTCAACGATTTAATACTAACAACAGACTGGTCATTTGTTTACTCTAATACTCTCGATGAAGCAACCGAAAACTTTAATATAAAATCTATGGAGCTTGCGAAACAGTGTATCCCTTCTAATTACATAACTATCAGACCAAACGACAGACCCTGGTACGATTGTATTATTCGTCTTACTTCCCGTAAAAGAGATCGTCAAAAAGCAAAAGCTGTCCAATCCGGAGAAATTACCGATTGGGTTAAATATAAACAACTTCGAAATAAAGTAAATAATCTTAAAACACACGCAAAACAAAAATACTATAATGACTTAGAATACTCATTAAGTGACAGTAGTGATAACAACCCCCGTTCATATTGGAAAACTGTTAAACAGCTTGTGAAAGAAAATAAAAATTGTGAAATTATACCTCCCTTAAATATTGAAATTAATGGAAATGATGTTGTCTATTCTTCCGATACTGAAAAAGCTAATTGTTTGAATGATTATTTTGTTTCTATATCAACAATTGACGCCGCTAATGCAAGTCTTCCAATCTTTAGTACTAAAACGAATGAAGTTTTACAATCTTTTCAAATTCTTGAAATGGAAATTATTGATATATTATCGTCCCTTGTAATTAATAAGTCATCAGGCCCAGATGAAGTAAGTCATCGTATGCTAAAAGAATGTAAGGCCTCTATTTGTAAGCCTCTTTGTATTCTATTTAACCGTTCACTATCTGAAAGTATATATCCGGCCCCTTGGAAATCAGCTGTTGTCATGCCGCTTTTTAAAAAGGGTAATAAAAATATCCCTTCGAACTATAGACCGATTTCATTAATTAGTTGTACTGGAAAAATTATGGAAAGAGTTATGTTTAAACACATTTATAACCATTTACACGCAAATAAATTAATTTACGAAAATCAGTCTGGATTTTTGCCAGGGCATTCGACTGTGTATCAATTACTTGACATCTACCATCAAATTTGTTATTCTTTTGATAATAAAATCCCAACATGTATGGTTTTTTGTGATATTTCAAAAGCCTTCGATAGAGTATGGCACGAAGGACTTATATTCAAATTAAAACAATACGGAATTAATGGTCAGATTCTAAAATGGGTTAATAATTATCTAAGTAATCGAAATCAAAAGGTCTTTGTTGGTTCCTCCTATTCTGAAAGTAAACATATCACTGCTGGGGTCCCCCAAGGCTCAGTCCTTGGCCCCTTATTATTTTTAATTTATGTCAATGACATTGCCGATAATCTAATCAGTGTAACAAGACTTTTTGCAGATGATAGCTCTCTCGCAGTTTCCAGTTCTGATATTGCTTTTATGGAACGTACCCTTAATGAAGACTTAAATAAAATTACGGAATGGTCGAAACGTTGGCTAGTTCACTTTAATCCTAACAAAACAGAAGTGTTATTTTTCACACTTGGATCTGACGATAAGCCATCTCTCTATTTTGATAATGTTTCTCTTGATTATGTTAACAGTCACAAACACTTAGGTGTCACTTTTAGTACTGATGGTAAATGGCATGACCACATAAACAATATATTAATATCTGCTTCCAAAGTTCTAGGATCTATGAGAGCATTAAAATACAAACTTAAACGGAAAACTTTAAATCAAATATACATTTCCTACATGAGACCAATCTTAGAATATGCGTCAATTGTCTGGGATGGATGCGCGGATTACGAGAAACACTCTCTTGAGAAACTTCAATATGAAGCGGCACGTATCGTCACCGGCCTAACAAGGTCTGTTTCTATTGAACGTTTGCTTAATGAAATCGGTTGGGTATCATTGTCTGACAGACGAACTATTCAAAAACTCGTTACAGTATATAAAGCTAAACAGGGCACCTTACCGGATTATTTATTAAACGTTTTTCCAGATACCGTTTCTAATAATGTACCTTATGTCTTAAGAAACAGAGATAATTATACAACTGTAGCACGTCGTACTCAAATTTATACAAACTCATTTATTCCATCAGCAACGTCATTATGGAATAACTTGGATACCGACATAAGAAATTCATCTTCCCTTAATATATTTAAATGCAAACTTAAACAGAAATACAAACCCCCGACAGTTCCTAATTTTTTCTGTATCGGGGATCGTCTACATTCGGTTCTACATGCTCAAATTCGTAACAAATGTAGCAATTTAAATGCTGATTTATTTATAAATCATTTAAGAGAAAATGCATCTTGTGAATGCGGTTATGCTTTTGAAGATGCTGAACATTTCTTTTTCAATTGCAGACGGTATACATCACAACGTATTCAACTTTTTAATGCTACTCGCATTTTTCATCCATTAAATACGTGTACTCTTCTTTTTGGTAAGATTACCTATTCCGAAGAAGACAATTCATTAATATTTTTAGAAGTTCAAAGATATATTAAGCATACGGAACGTTTCCGATAAAATCTGCTTAATGCTGAAGTTTTTTACTCTTTAAAAAAAAAATTGCGACTGTCAAAAGTACATCCTCTCTCTCTCTCTCTCTCTCTCTCTCTCTCTCTCTCTCTCTCTCTCTCTCTCTCTCGCTCTCTCTCTCTCTCAGCAAATGGTCTAACATTTCTTGTTCCTAAAATACATGTACTTTGTTATATTTCTCAATGCCATTTCAATGTAATCTATAGTATTAATACTTTTTTGTATTCGTATTAGGGACGGACCGATTTACTAATGTTATTTGAACTTGTGGTCCAACCCTTTTTCTTTCAAAATGTATTTATATATTTTTCATTCTATATATTTGCATTGTACATATTGTAACAAATTGAAAGGAATAAAATATGTTTAAACTAAAACTACTTTTTGTGACCTGTCTGACAGATATGATTTAATCCAAGTAATAGCCTGTGATGAGAGATGATAGAAAGGTAGCTTTTCAAGAAGAATATTGTGGTTTACTAAATCAAAGGCCTTTGATAAATCTAGAAAAAACAGTTCCAACAAGTTTGCAATTGTTTAGTGCATTTATCCAGTTATCAGTTACATTTATAAGTTCCGTCTCGCATGAATGGTGTGACCTGAAGCCTGATTGAGCAGTGTAAAGTAAATTATTTCTTTCTAAAAAGAGTTTTAAGTGGTCTGATACATGTTTTTCAAATATTTTAGAGATAAGTTGGAGTACTGAAATTGGCCTGTAATTGTTTTGTCTGTTTTTGTACCTTTTTGTAGATTGGTGTTACCTTTGATTGTTTTAAAAGAGTTGGAAATTTTCCATTTTTGATACTTAGATTTATTATGGTACAAAGTGGCTCATCTATGACATCTGCAGCTCATTTTAGAAATTTGGCACCAATTTCATCTAAGCCAGTTGCTTTTGTAATATCAAGACCGTTAAGCTTTTGTTTTACAAAGGGTATTTCAAATTTATCTGATTCTTTAGTTTTTTTTTGATAGGAGAAAATTTTGTAATGCAGTCTTCATTTCATGTGATAATTCTGTTATAATTTCAGCTTTTTTAAATACATTTGCAAAAAATGTATTAAACGTTTCTGCTGTTAGCTTTGGATCAGTAATTGGTATGCCATTCTCAGTGTGTGTATATATGATGTCTGTTGAAAATCAGATTTGCCAGACAAACTTTTCAAGTTTTTCCAAAGATTTTTTGGAGTTTTTTTATTTGAGTTGATCTCCTGATTAAAGAATTCTGTTTTTGCTGTATGAGTCAGTTTTTAAACTTGTGATTCCAGTATTTGAAATCTTTAAAATTATGTTTCTTTTTTTGCATGGTCCCTATTACGCATTGCATTTGCTATATCTTCATTAAACCAATCAGCTTGATTTTTATATTTTACACGTTTTTGTTTGTATGGGGCATGTTCGTTAAGAGTTTCTAAAAATAATTTATTAAAAGTATCTAAAGCATCATCTGGATCATTAAACATATTTATAATAGACCATGGTTGCTTTGAATAAATACCAGTGAAACTACTTGATACGCTCATTACAACTTACCTAGTTTTTGAAAAGCGGGGCCGGGCTTAGACGTCTGACGTTCGTCCGCAAAAAATTCTACTGATCAAGTTTATGTGTGAAAAATTCAATGAAAATAAATTCATATGAGATCCTTTATCAAAAAGCAAGGTTATCATGATAAAGCACATCAATATTTAAGTCGGAAAGTGTCATAATATAAGTGTTTATAAGAAATTCAGTCCATACTTTAAATGGTTGACAAAAAGCGTTTACCGTTTGCAAAGATTTTTCTACATATTCGGTTATTTTGGCCGAATATTCAATTAAAATATATCAAAATAAGATTCGTCATGAAAAAGCATCGTTATCATAATAGAAAACATGGATGTTCTTCAGGCAAAATATCCGATTTTACGAAGAATTTTGCGATATTTTAAAGTATGCTGATCGATATTGAAAAGGGCTGACCTAGGTAGAATAGGACTCATTGAGGAGTGAAAATTAATATCAATCTATTTTGATTCCGTGGACAATTTACTAGATTAGCTCACATATCTTTAATACATTTTGACCTTTTGACGTTTCATTTTTGTTAAAATAGCAGTGAATCGCGTATGTGTAGGAATACGCTTTTAGAACTGCTGCACGTTGAGTGTGAGATAAGCCCATGTGAGATAAGATTTTCCAACACCGATATTTTTAGTAACATTTACGGATGTTTCTATCTGTTTAGCGAGAAAAGCAAATGCATTGATTTGACATGTCTTGCCGTACGATACATATAACGACAGAATGTATAATAATGGTACAGTACAACCCAACAAAAGCGAAATAAATTACCCTTTGTAGATATTATGGCATTGATTATTATTATTATGGCATTATGTAATGTTATGTCATTTGGTCATTCATTTTTAGTATGTTACTAAATTTACAAGAATATCAGTGCTAAGAAATTATGCACATTGTCGCTCAAATCATTTAATTCATTGATTGCAATAAGACTTAGAACGAACATAATTAAAATTTATCAACTATGATATTTGTTAGGTAGATAGGTATGGAAAAAATGATTGTGCGTTGCAAATAAAGAATGTAATTCCTTTAAAGCGCTTTACTAATTTAGGAACTTGTACAAACTGTTTTTACTTAAATAACGAAATGTCGTAACACCTATGGATTTTGATAGCATTTAAAATTAACCAGAGTTTTACTTATATACATTTATTTTAAAGATGATTAACAAAAGTAACAAAATTGTTTATCAAGAAATAAACCAGGTCAATTTTCGTCTCTGTTTGGCAACAATAGCTATTCCTAAATATTCGGTATTTAGTTGTGGTGATTTGCCGTAAGGAATGCTTGTTTTAAATTTAAAAGAGCTATAAAAAAAATAATCAACGGTAAGAATTTGATATCATTTAATGAGCATCAATAAGTATTCATAAGAGTTTCGTTACAATTAACCCATTTACTTCTACATAAGGCTGAAGTAGTTAATTCTGTTCAAAAGTATCCAAATCTTTATAAGCCAAAGACCCACAGCGTCATGAACTGCATCAGACCTTATTGGATATTTGAATGATTTTATGTAAAGTCAATAGAAATGTTCTACACGTGTTTGCAATGGTTTGGTTGGGCGATCACTATCAATTTCAGGTAGCCAAGCGACTTTATGGAAAAGAAAATATAGTACTAGTATAAGAATGAAAATTTCATTTATTACATGTATATCACAATCCTGGCAATTAAATCAAAACAAACGAAAACCATACCTAACTGATACATGAATATCATTTGCACCGTTTGGAATTTAAACAAGACAGGAGTAACATAACATGTGTCTCAATACTGTATATCCTCTTAATGTTCAATGATTGATTGATGAGATTATCCCCTAAATAACAAACAAATTAAAAAACATTCTTATCTAACATGTATGTGACGCACATCACTTCTAGTGTCTATCACGGTAAGTCTGCACACGTCCAATTATATTACTGTATTTTAGACATTTGTATTGTCTTGTAGCCCAATGTTATATTCACTGAATATATACAATGTATTCATTTATCTAGTGATAATACAAATAATGAATTATTTATTTCATGCTTTCCAGTGTTTTACTGTAATATATCAGATGATTATATTCTGATAAACCACTATATTGAAATTTATAAAATGTAATTTTCTTTGCCTCCGGACTTTATCTGAATTCAGATGAAAAGAATATCATAACTAACTGGAATAACAGGTAAAAATAAATGCCGTCATACGTAAATTTTGCTTCTTAAGGAAAATAAAGTGGATGCCATCATGTTAAAAACGGAGAAAATTAAAGAAAGTTTAAAGGAACTAGATTTCAAAGTTGAATGTGACGTAATGATGTGATGACGTCATAAAGTAGAATGCACGATGTTACGCGGCAATCGCAGGAAAATATACATTAAAGGCATGAAAGAAAAAGAATCTTTATTTGTTTTACATATAAGATTGAAATATATTTCGTTCATGAACACCAGCGATAACATTTGCACTCCTGGCTACGCCAATCGTGAAAATATTGCATCTGGTGTTCACTCAGTGAAATATATTTCAATCTTACATGCAAAACAAACAAATATCATCTATTTAATAAATAATTAAAATGACGTAATTAGCTGAGATTTATTTCAGTTGATACTATTATTAGTACAATACAAAATTTCTTTATTTTGTCAAGATTACATATAATGTAACAACAGACAATTTACAAATAATATCAGTATTATAACATATGTGGGTGTATTTAACAATTTATATAGAACGAGACATGCAAAAATATTTCGAAAACAACAGTTTATAAGAATAACGTGTCTAATGTTATGAAAGTTTTGATTAAATAGCTTTTACCAGGGGAACAGTGTAAAAACCGGGCATTTTTGCATGCACACAAATAAGTTATATTTAGAATAATTATACAAGTCAATTTCTCCCAACTAGTACTTTATATCTAGCAGTTTTCATACTATAAAAAATTGGAGACATTAGAATAAAACTAACAGTATCTATACGCTCGTAATAATCTCAAATAACTGTATAAATACAAAGACACGATTTACTATTGTGTTGCACGATTATTTTGTAGTAATCATGTCAGTCTAGGAATTTCATTCATAAAAATGTGGTAGCGTTGACCAATCAGAGTAAATTTTACCTGGCGAGTTGTTTAATTTTATTTATAAGAAGAAAGCAACTTATTGTTTCAAAATATATAAAACAAACATACTTAAAGATTTCAAGGTAGCATAGTCGGTACTATTTAACAATTCATTATACTTGATTACATTTGGATGTTTATAATAATATTCTGGGATATATTTTTTCCGTATGACAGTAAAACGTTTACAGGACATAATTGCGTGAAATTCGTCTCCAAGTGTTCGGCACTCTTCGCAGATACGCTCGTTGTATGGAGTATTGTTATATCTTAGAATTTCTATCGGAAGACAGTGATTAGCTGTACGAAATTTAAGAAGCGGTATGTTCAAGTTTTTCGGTAATATTGTTAAATAGTCTTCTCTTTTATGTTCTTGTTTATACAAATAATATAATTTTCCTTTGTTTGAGGCTTGTAATTTTCCATTCCAATCTGTTATAAATTGATCTACTAGCACTTGCTTTATTAGTAAATGGATATTTTTTATAGTGATATCTTCTTGATTCAAGAATTGATAGGGGAAACCTGTATTGTTTAAAATATCTTTTACTGAATTTAGCCATCTGTAGGAATTATCACTTTGAATCATTATTTTGTAAATAGTATTTGAATATTTATTCGAATCATTTGTTTTTAAAATATTCCAAAACCGAATTATTTTCGTATTGATATTTATTTGCAACGGATAACGCCCCAATTCCCCATATAACATATAAGCGGGGGTACTTTTCATTGTATTTGTAATTTTTCTTAGAAAATCTAAATGAACCTTTTCTATGTCGTTGTTATTTTCTATACCCCATATTTCGCTTGAGAATGTGAGTATGGGTAAGATTGTGTTATCAAATAATTTAAGCTGTATATCTAAAGGTAGATTTAGGTTAAAAATACGTTTGTATAACAAATGCATCGCCTTTTTTGCTTGGGTTATAATATGGTCACGTGCTTTGTTAAATTTGCCAGTCTGACTAAAAACAACTCCCAGATACTTATATTTTTCTGTTATCTCAATAGGATGATTATTTATGTAAAATGTTAGGTTACGAGTACCGCGTTTATTCGAGCCGAAAACAATAACTTTCGTTTTTTCTGTATTTATTTGCAGTTTCCATTCGTTGCAGTACGAGTAGAAATCATTTAAGCATTTTTGAAAATCTTGAGGGTTTCGCGCCAGAATAATAGTATCGTCCGCAAAGAGAAGAGCTAGGATAGTCAGAGTTTCTATGTTATCGTCGGATGCGTAGTCTAATGTAATCCCAGAATTGCCTTTTGATGTCAAGTAAGCTAAAAGGTCATTAAGATACAGGGAAAATAAAAGTGGGGACAAATTTTCCCCTTGACGGACCCCAATATCGCACGAGAACATTGCTGAAATATTGCCATTTAAAGGGAAAGACAAGGTTAGAATAAAAACTTGATTTCAGAAAAAGAATACTATAAATAATAAATCTGCAAATTTTCTGCCGCCAAATAATAATATTAAACGAATGATAACAAAATTTAAATCGCTAAATCACCGATTTCTACAAAACAGTAGGCGCGGCCATGTTTGTGTATTGGCCGTATAAAAACAGGTGCGCGTGATGTCATTTCCCCACATCTTTAGATTTATGATAAATCTAGTTGAATCGTAGCGAAATATTAATATAATAAAGTATTGACCTGACATTTTAATTTTCACAGGAGGTGTAGAGGTGATTTTTTATGGTCCAAAATATGTAACAATATCAAAAAAAAAAAAAAATAAATAAATAAAAAACGAAAGAAAGAAATAAAAAAATCAACGTCTACCGGTCGCACCACTTCAGGCCAGTGATGCCCGTTACTCCAAACAATGCTATGTTCATTAAAGTCTCATCTTAATGTAATTAAACAATATTTCACACATATGTTATTATTTAACAAAGTTTCACAATCAAATAATGCAATTGAATAAACAAACGCACCAACAAATAATTGGCTGTTAATTATTGAACGGCGATAATTATCATCATTATTATAAAATTCCTACTAAAACATGTTCTTTATAGTACATGTAATTAAATTTTTGTAGTTTGATTCTGACTTTCAAATTAAAAGGTGTGAACATATGTTATAATTGATGTACACATTTCAAAAATATAAGCAACTATTTTGAAAAGTAAATTGTTAACATGTCTGTCAACGTATGATGCTGCGTGGTATTTATTTACATCGTAATCGTAGCCTAATATTAACTGCAGGCAAACATTTTTATTGGCTGCTCAAAAATCTAATTTGCATAATTTATTCACACACTTGCTGGTTCTTACTACTTATGTCTAATACTGTGCATTATCCATTTTAATTGTTCCTAATTTGCACCAAATGTTCCTGTCACACTGTGTACTGACGATTTTTATTGCTCCTTGTATGCCTCTGTGCCGACAGACCTTTTGATCATGCACAATGTTGCCCTGATTGGTTAATCACCCTTGTCAAATATTCTAATGACGAAATAGACATTTGTTTTTTTACGCTTCATCAGTGAACTGAATGACCTTAGGGGAAATTAAGTTCCACACCAGTCTGTCAAATTATACTGTAAATTACAGCATTTCATAAAATAGCAACACATTTTTTTCAGTTACCAATAATCATTTTAAATGTTAAGTAGATTTATGATTTTTTGTTTTATTGGATTAAATTTACGGTAGTAGAAATGCGTATCTGTGTGGGAAAGGGATTGGGTAAGTAGATAGCGTGGAAAAAAGCTATAAGGAACTGGATAAACCCGAGAATATGCGTAATTACAGGGGAATGGGCAACCTGTTGCTGTTGGTACCAGTTTTGACTGGGTGTCTTAATAACCTAACGGACAGCGATTTTCCAGCGCCATTCTCATTTTAGCGTCAATGGCGGAAAATCGCGTCCTCAGCAGATCTCTGCATTTTGGATTTAGTTGATATTTTACGCTGAAAAAAAAGATACATGACCGGCGATGTATACCCTATTCGGACAGCTTGTCTAGCGAAAATTAAGTACAAAATAAAAGGATATATCGTCAATTTGAAGAAGTTTCTCATAGTATCCAAATTAAATTGATGGTTTATCTTTGAAAATTAAGCAGTCATTGCGTAAATCATGTGGTGGGATCATCAGCAAGCTTGAAAATCGGACAAATGATAATTAATGTCGCGGCGTATTCAAATAATTAATTAAAGCAATTCAGTTCCATATGATGTTTTCATAAATAATATATAATGTACGCAATAAGATTAATAAGTTCTTCATCAAGATATATTTCAGTTGTACCAGCGTGTACACCTATACCGGAAGTGGGTATAACACGTCACAATCTCGGTCTCGTCTGTCTCGCGAGAATGACAGAACGCCAAAATGGCGGCGCCCATGAACTTATTTCTCAAGTAAAAAGTAGTGTCTTATAACACGAATTTCTCACTTATAGGGTTGATGTCAACAGAAAAACTGTCATGGTACCTCTTTTTAAATGATGAATATTTATATTAGACAGACATCAATCCATCCATTCCTATTCCTTTAACTGAATACGAGATTTAACCCCTTTATACATATTGCGGATAAGTCTCAGGAATTTTCCGTTTATTTCAGTATCGATTAATTTTTGGAAAAGTTGCGCACGTGGTAAATTATCAAATGCACGAGAGAAATCAATGAATCCGACATATAGTTTTTGTTTTTGTTTTTTTAAAAATTCTATGAGAAAATTCAATGTAAACACATGATCAAGAGTTGACATATTTTTTCTAAAGGCAGTTTGATTTCCATGGATCAGGTTATTTGTTTCGACAAACCTTGTCAGTCTATCATTTAGGACACTAGTGAATATTTTTGAGAGACAGGATAAAATCGTAATGGGTCTATAGTTTTCTTAGGAAAGTTTCGAACCTTTTCCTTTATAGATTGGAATAATGTAGCCCTCTGACCAAGTACTAGGGATAATACCAGTATCCAATATCTTGTTGAAAAGTTTTGCATAGATTGGTAGCATAATATTCTTAGTGCTTTTAATATATTCGTTTGATATGGAATCGGATCTACTATATGCTTTACCATCTTTACATTTTATAATAGCTTTGCTTATTTTGGAAATGCGTATTTTGTGAATTTAATATTTCATTTTCGTAATTCATATCAGTTTCATCGGCCATATAGCTGCTATTTTCAGATGGTTTATTTACTTTTTCAAAATAATCACGAAATTCTTGTAAATTTGGGTTTTTTATGTCTTTATTACGATTTATGGAATTTAAAAACGTCCAATAACCTTTAGGGTCACTTTTATTCAATTTACGCAATTTCGATTCATTGATAAAATTATGTTTATTTATGTAGTACTTCATCGTGCGTTTATACTCCTTGCTTGCGCGGTTGAGTAAGTTTCGGTTTTGCGGGTTATTATTTTCTTTGTATGCTTTACGTGCACGGTTATATTGGGATTTTTTACTCCTGCAGTGAGGCCCGAACCAGGCTTTGTTTTTAATTCGTAATTTGTTTTGCGTTTGTTTTTTACGCATTTGAGATTGTACATTACTAGTATGAAATGTGCTCTTGGCGGAGTTTCCAAAAATAATTGAAATGTTTTGCATGATATCATCTAGAAACGGTGACTGCGCAGATTCCTCCGAAGGAAAATTTTCTAGAAGGTTTAAAATATGTGATACATGTGATACATGTTCTTGGTCTATGTTTTGTACAAATTCTATACTTTTATCTGATTGCCATTTAAAGTGCTGGGGACTTGCTTCGGTTTCGCTAACATCTGAACTACTATTATTTAAGACCTCTGTGTCAGATCCGATAATTGTTGTAAGAAGTGAGTAGTGTAGAAATCTTTGAGATATTTTAATAAGTTTGCAGAGGCTATAGTGTAATCTATAACGGAGTTATTTTTAAATGTACAAGCCGCTTCAAGGCTATCAATCCCAAATCTACCATTGAGTATATACAAGTTATTATTTATACAAACATCAACTAGTTTTCTACCTAAATTATTAATATTAAGGTCTTTGGAGTAAAACTTGCATTTTGATTTCTGAACAGAAGAAAACAAAACAATCATCTTTTATCATTAAAATTAATTAACAAGCTATTAAACTACGATTAAATGTTGCAGATGCGGTATGCGATAAATGTTGCAGATGCAGTAATAAATACACACATTTAGAACGACTTATCAAAACGCTTAGTTACAACTCAGTGGACTATATTTCAATACCTTATTGAGAATAAATCAAACGGAAAGTATATTTTCAATTAGGACAGTTTCATTTCATGATACGTAAACAGATAAATGGAAAACTTGAAGAACGCATTACTCGGTAAAATTACATTTATACAACTGTCCAAATTTCAGTCTGTCGTTTTAAATAGATTATGCGCATAACAATACTCGGGAGTTTAATGTGGTGCTTTGAGACGCGTTAGAAAAATAACGATACAGTACAACATAAATCACTACATAAATTACTTTTGACAGGAAACTTTGATACGTGCAACAACACTTGGGGCAATTTATTGTGGTACCTTACGATGCGTCACATGAATAACTAACTACATAATTTGTGACATAAATCATTATAAAAATTACTTTAGACATGAAACTTTCTTAACAGTGCTTATACCATAAAACAATGTTTGGGACGTAAGTATTTAACTAACCATGTCTACAGTAAATTATTTCTCTGAAAATTAGAACGCCACTAAAAGTTGCCCAGTAGTGAAAAATGATATATCATGTATCTCCCTTAACACTAAAAAAGTGTATAGTTTCTCAGTGCAAAATATATAACCAGAGTAAATGCACTATTTAAATGTAATTAGAATTATCTTAACCCAACAATTCGATAGTATCAACAAAAAGTTCTTTCAGACAAATTGACCCGACAGATAAGTTCTTAATATGTACACAGAAAGCATATTTGCAAAGCTTTGAATAGGAGATTTTTGTAAACAATGTTGAATGAACATAAATATTACCAAAATCTAATCACTTTTATTCTCTTTCTCATGAAACACACTGCAGGATATGAGAGTCGTGTTTTTTGTTGTTGTTGTTTGGTTTGTTTTTATCAAGTAAGAAATCTGAAGAATTGTATAAAACGTATATAATGCAAAGATATATGTATATATATATTGCACTGTAAGGGACATCTAACAAGCATCTTTGAACGATTTACGTGTCTCAAGAGATACTGGATGAATGACAGCTTCGAAATTTTTCTCCAGGCAAACAAATTAAAGAAAATTTAATCCAATATGTACGTGATGAAAGACAAGGCAAGTGTCTTTCTTTGCAAGTCTGGGATACATTTTAATCATGTTATTTTATCATAGACATTTGTAAAACCTAGTTGCTTAAAATTTATTACCAACGGCTAATCAAGATATCGACGTGACAAACAACAAATAAAACAGTTCTCAAATTATCTTACATGTCTAAAAAGCTGCCTTCTTTATATACGTCTTAAAGTGCATAATCTTTAAACTTTAATGTAAACCCTAAAAAATAGTCAACTCGTTTAGTACATATTCCCAGGGGCAGACAACATAGTGACATCAATTCATAAATAGTAAAAATGAGCACTTTGGTAACAAAATCGTCTCGCTTTTACAAGGTAAAGATAAACAAAACAAAAAAGATTCAAAAGCCATATATTTGAGACCTTATTCAAAGTCATGAAATATAATTAAGTCAATTTAAAGGAACAAGCTTGTGTTTGGCCCAAAGATATAGTCATATCATTTTAATCATATTTTGTTAATTGTAACGAATAGAGTAGTTCTGGACAACTTCCGTTGATGTTTATACAATATTCGAAGCATGTTGTACTCAAGTATTTTAAAAGCGACGTGTATGCTTTAGCATGTTTAGTACATACGTTGAAATTGATGTTTTAATTAGTCAAAGTTAATTAAGTCATGTAAAAGAAGAACGCAAACAGTACATACAGTAATAGGATCACATATGTCAATACAACAAGTTAAATTTAAACTTCTAATCTGCGGGTACAAAGTAGTGCATTTTACATGTTTATGATAATCGGACAATTTTTGCTGACTATGAACTGTGTTAGTTAATGTATACATATTTATTTCGAGGACAATAGGTTCTTATTCTGGCAGATTAATGATTATTGTATGTGAAAAAATGACATAATCATATCACTTTATTCAAAACATTATTAACAAGGGAAAAATATATCAAATTTGAAACTGTGAAATGTCATAAAGCACTTCAATACATATCTATGTAATCTATGAATTACCCAGTTTATGAGACACCAATGATAAGTACTTTGCAATCTTTGAAAGATCTATCATATGCAGGATTTAATTATCCACAAAAGTCACATAAATAATACCATTGTAAGCCTGCTGTCACTTTTATCTTTTAAGAATTGTCTTATCAAGCCGCCTACAGTTGTCAAAGATATATTCCTCATAGGAATTAATTATTGCTCATCATGTTACGTTACTTCATTTTAAAGTCAAACGATTTTTTACTATATAACCGGTTTACTCTACGCTTGAAAAGTTTTGCATCTAGACAGTGTTTTCTATATTCATCCTTCATTATTTGTCGGTTATTAAGTAACCCTAGTTATTAATTTATGCTCATTTATATGAGATTAAAAGGTTCAAGCTTTATGACATGTTTTATTTTTATAGTATAGTAGTTATCGTGACCTTGACTAGTTGATGAGTGTGATACTATTTTTCCGTCCCTTGTACCATGAGATACCTTGTATAGATTTATCATTTAACCTAGAGAGTGGGTGATACAAGAACAAAAATCACAATGGGTGAATATAAAACCTTGTGTAGACTAACAAAATAATCGGTTCTAGATAATATAAAGATTACCATAATAAAGAGAGAAATTGCTCAGCGCTAAGAATTTCTAAACAAATTTTCAACGATCATATGTAAAATTAGTTATATAAACTGGACCTATTGGCGTCCCTTTATTAAGAATGTTGCATGCATTGTTTGATTAGACAGCAGTAATTGTGCATGCTTACCATGACATAAACCCTTTCCTTGTTGATCTTGTTTATCATATTTGTCAATTAGAAATACTTATTCAACTTATACCATTTTGTAGCTCTTTTATGCTAGTTTATATCATGCAATGTATGTCCGCAAATGTAACACAGGTTGAATTTTTGTACACTTGTCAAAGTTAATAAATAGTACATCTTTGTGGCCGAAATATATTCTGCGAATGGACAATAAAGTCACTTTTCAAGCCTTTTACTAGCCTTTCATGTATTACATAACAATGTACTTTATTTATCTCTGATGTCACGTTAATGTCCCCGATTCTGAGGAACAAAATCTTTTCTGCAGAACGATCGTTTGGTGTCTAAACTGGAATGCCAATAAGGGAGACATAACCTTGTGCTTCGTCAATTTTTCAAACCCAGAGAAATCATTCATATTTGACAAATGCTGAAATTCATCAGACTTTATGTCACGAAGCTGTTTAAGCTATTAAATAAATATACATTTTTATCCGATGAGATATTTTTCCGAGTTTTGGCGCAAAGGGTATCACATTTGTTAAAGTAGGCGTAAATATTCATGGCAACGTGAAACATCTTTGGCATTTCATTAAAATTTCAGTTTACTACCAAAGTTAAGGAGTAAAATTATTAACTAGTGCAGGTACATTCATTGCTGCTTCTTTTCTTCTCATTTATGTAACCCGTGGTAATTAAGCATGAAATCGTTGAATGGTAAAAATAAATGGAGAAAACATCCTCAATAAAGAAAGATCAACCCGACAAAATGGAAAAAGTTGCAGATTCGGTTTGATTGAGCCTGTTCCTAGACGATACTGAAAAGTGCAAGTTACCCTTAAGCAGAATTCAACATTTAACATGAACCTTGAAACATCCTCAGATGTGTTCATATGGTGACTGTCATCATGAAACCTTATTCAATGTGGAACGTTATTGTCATTCCATGAAAAGCGTAATATGGTCCCTAAACGAGAAACAAATGAGCAAAACTAAATAAAATAGAATATTGAAAGGAGACCAGAGGTTATGAAGCCTGAATATCACAGATAAACATGTCTAATAACAAAATGAAAATTCATAAAAATGACATGCAAGCGACAAAATGCTTTAAATTTTGCATGTCGATTGTGTACAGCATACCATAATTTTCATTACCCATGAAGAACCATTTGCTTTATTGGAATCACCTATCATTACAAAGATTAAAATGATCAAGACTAGTTTGGTTGTTGGAGATACTTTCCATGCTTGATGTTTTGTATCTAGATTTTAACTTTTTAAATTTATATTTACATTATCAACTGCTGCGGTATAACCATAAAATTTGACAAAATTGGTTAAGAATTTGTTACACTTCAACTTTCTTCTAGACATTTTATCCAGCAGGTAGCTTATCAGAGATGTTATATTTCCGATCCTTAATGATCGTTCAGTACGACATTATTGTTGTGTTTGTGGTACTTTTAGTTCTTATTATTTGGCCTTCTCTGGTTGGATGGTTCCATTATTCCTTATTGAAGAAAAATGTTCAATCACCCTTAGGACATGTTGCCTGTTTATTTTTCTTTTGAAGATTTGTTTGTGATATGCATGCTTCATAACCTAAAATCCTCTTTCACAATTCCATTAAATTTAGTTCAACCCTTTGTTTTCTCGTCATTCGTTGAAACAAAGATGTTTGCTGGCTTTTCATATTCTAACATTTCCTGATGTCGTTAATCTGTGTACAATAAGATAATGTCATCATTGTTCCGTACTAAAACTATCTTTTCTCAAATAAAATATTACGAATCATGTTCATATAAAATTAATATATGAACAATTCAAAAGTCTATATGGTGTCAAGTACGGTATTAGCGGGAAAACTAAAATGCAATAAAGTCGTGGTTTTGACCTTCAATTAGTCAATTTCAATCAATATTACAATGAATATCATTCCGTTTTTCCTAATATATATTTTTTTTATTTCATCTTACATGTGATTCCCCTTATGACAGGTATTAAAACATTGCACTACCTAATATTTCGGAGCTGTATAAAAAATCAAACAGAAAAGTTATTGTTTATCGAGCAGATACAGAAATAAAACGTTTAATGGATCAAATGATATGACAAAGGGATACGTCTTAAATAAAAAATATAGATATGTTTTTTTCTTTTAAATCCAAAGTGATTGTCTGCATGTCTAGTGAACAAAACATGCACATCAAAAGTAAAAGATGTTCTCCCTTGAGAGATTTGTGTTTCATGATTCCATTAGTTTCATGTAACATGCTTCTGCATCATGTCATATGCTTGAAAAGATATTCATCAAATATGTTTCATTTATAAAATTCAAGATACTTTCCTTAAGTGACAAATATAAGAGTCCTTTTCAAGGTAAACCAGGATTGTTTTATTTATTCGTCGAAATACATGTCTACGGTTTTATTCGTGGTTTCATCTAACCAATCAACAACGGTGCGTAATAATTGTTTTAAGTTTAGCTGCTTTCAAAGAAGAATAAACATAATAATTAACTTCAATTTAAGCCATCAATTATATTTCAGTATGATATATGACAGGAAGGAAAAAACTGCATAGAGGACGGCAACTTGTTGACTTAAACGGAAGGTAGGGAAGTGTGCGGCAGATAGAGTGATGTGGACTGCGATTGCAACAACAAATACCATTCTTGTTATTAGGTGAATTCAAAACGTGACTGAAACATTTTCATGATTGTGTTAAACGATCATTTTGTCAATCATTTTGGCAAAACTTAAAATTTAAAATGGTGGTCATAACATTTAACAAACATTCAATCAGTGATAAAAAATTGAAATAATGCCAACATTGAAGAAGGAAAGAGGAATACAAATACCAAGGCCAAGTTTTGTTTGATTTTCGATCTTAACCGACATCAGGGTAATGCAATGTATGTCATTTTGTATTTGCATTATGTACATAAATGATAGAAATAATCGTAAGATGGCAGGTTGGCTTAGTCGATTAGAGCGTTATGCTAATAGGTTTAACACGCAAACTGGCCAGAATTTTTGTTGAGTTTAATGATGAACATTATCTTTACAAAGCATTCAAATACGGAGCAAAATTTCAACATTCAAGAGGAATACAAACACCAATAATCAAATTATCATCATTTTTCACCTAGATACATCGTAATAATGTGTCAAGTATAACTATTAGCTAAACGGTAGCATTTTGAAATATAAGTACAAATGTAGTATTTCAGCGATGTTGTATATAACAAAACATTGTTTAATTTCAGCTATCTCTGGATTTTTATATTCAGTTTTGGTAATTATGTTTTGTTAATTTTGCTAGAAATAAACAATAATTGCATGTACTTACATTGAGCAAAGGATATAACAATAAAAGCAATAAAATGACAATAAAATAACAACGAAAATAAAAGCTTGTCCTAAATATTTGGTATCTGGATATGATAATATGCCTTTAAAATAGTGTACAGTAGTTAAATTTACAAAAAAAAATTAAATGAAGAATAACATTTCTATCATATTTAATGAGCATCACTTCCTTATGGCATTCCATAGACATTCCTGATGAGTTTCATGACGATTCGACCAATCACTTGTACAATATGGCTACAAATAGTGATTTCCTTTAAAAAAGTGTCATTTTCTTAATTACCAAAATGCTATCAATCAAAGAGCTCCAGTGCCTATTTACTGCATCACTCCTAATTGGATATATGCATAATTTTATGCAACATATACAGACATTTTATACAGTAATTTTGCAATTTATTGGTTGCCGCTGTCAATTTCAATATTGCTTATTATATCACGACTGATCCTTTTTCAGCATTCTATTGTGTTATTTCATTACTGTATGTAAATATTGTTTATGCAAAAATAAAATGTTTGAAATAAAATATGTTTTAAACTATCAAGTTGCCTACTGACTGTATAAAAAGAAGCTCTTAAGGCGTATAAATATAAGAAAGAAGTTTTCATTTACATTTTCACATTTCAAACAAAAAGCAAAGTAAATCAAAACATACTCAACTGATACATTCATATTTTTCGACTATTTTTTAATTAAACCAGACTGAAGAAACAGGTTATGTACCTAAATGTGTGTTCTCTAAATGATGAGTGATTGATTGTTGTATTAGAAGTTTCCCAGAAGACAAACAAATTAAAAACATTCTAATCTAATATATAAGTGATGAACAACATCTCTAGTGTATATCATGGTTGGTCTGTAACACACGTCTTATTATGTTACTATGAAATAGACACATTTGCAGTCTTGTTGCCTTGAGTTATTTGCAATGAAACATATTCAAAGTATTCTTAAATCCAGTGATAGAGCTTCTTTGTAAATGACTTAATTTAGCTGAGACGTATTTACAATTATACTATTACAATGATATATTTGATGAAAAATAAGCTATTATCATCCATGTCTCACTGGTAGATTATCGATTGCAAAAATACAAAGAGCAACTACAATAAAGTCTAAGTCAAATATTTCAATAAGAAATTAATGTATATTTGTAATGATTACATATAATATGTACAAATATTTTCAGTACATATTTAACATATCCTTCGATGTTTGAAAATTGTTTTATAAGCATAATTAAATACATATATATATTTTTCACTTAAGTTTGGTATACAACATCAATTACAGCATACAGGATCTTTAACTAAAGAATAAAACAGGTGACAAAACTGGTTTGAATACAAGTCCTTTCAGTTTTTTTTCTAATTTATCGTTTATAATTTTGTTTAGTGAATAATATCAATTATTAAATCCTTTTTAATACAGCCGGACACATAACTGTTTATCTGTCAACGCTGCCAGCTCCGTTTTATTGCCAATTTTGCAGGTTCCGTTTGATTGAGCCTGTTCTTGGACGGTAGTGGTAAATGCAAAGTACTATCCTGTTAAATAGCAACATAATATATATTCTGATTTTTGTACTCTGAAGCTCTGTCGATTGTTTAGTTAAAAAATATTTATGCTGTTATTTTCTTGTTGTTGTAATTGTTTTAGATTAAGTTGTAGCAATTGTTAAATTGAAATCCTTAATTTAATTCAAGTATTCTTAATGAAAAGTGACTCTGACTACGGGTCAAGCTTTGTGTCACACATTAATTGAAAACTAATATTTAAAGTGACTTTGACTACGGGGCAAGCCTTAGGTCACATTCATTGGTTCACTAAGAGATACCGTTTCAGCTTGTTAAACTTGTTGTACATACAAAGACGTTCATCAAATGGAAGGGAGAAGGATGTTACCCTTCTGAGTCTGTGTTTGTGCCGTCACCGGATGGTCAGACCAAAGATGATGGTATATGTGAATAACATTAATATTATATTTAGTTTAAACAGTATTTGATTCACAAAATAATACATGGTAGTACATTACAAAAAGTATTGAGTTTTATATATATTAACACATTATGAAATAACGAGCACAGTATATGTCTTATACATTTTGGAACTGGATATGAAAACAGGTATCAAATAATTATGTTGATTCATCGCCTATAATACTATTTCTATAACATAGTATTGTTTAGAGCAGTGAGAACAGAAAAAAAAAGTTAATATTTTCATATAATGTTAGTTGCTTAAAATATTGTAGTGTTTGTTTCTATTGTTTGAACTTCTTGCTTCTGAATGGATGTATGTTATTATCTTGTAGGAATTCTGATTCCGGCAGTTAATCGTGTTGGAAAAGAGAACGATGATAACATTTGTTTCTTGCTGGTGCTTGATGCATAAACCTTTGCAAAATTAGCTGTGGTGGAATTTGAAGGCATTGACAGGTTCCCAAAAGACTAACATGGACCTTTTTCTGTGTATTTGTCTGTTAATTCATTTATTTCCTTTTGTAAAACTATTTAAATAGGGTAGTTTCAATACTTGTTTTATGCTCCCCGAAAAAAATCGGGGAAGCATATACTCGCTGGGTTGTCCGTCCGTCCGTCTGTCCTTCCGGACGTACGTCCCGAATTTGTGTCCGGCCGATAACTTCGTTATTTGAAGTCGGACTTTACAACTATTTCACAGAAATGATCACTATATTGAGACGACGTGTCACGCGCAACATTTGGGTCGCTACCTTGCCCATTGTTTGGCTCTGTGCGTACTATACTGCATTATACTAAAAAGTGTTACTCAAATAGCCAGTTTCAGTGGTCTACAAGAAGAAGGAATGATTAGAGCATGGAATAATTTTATAGACAGGTGAGACACAAATAAACTTATCTTGCGTGCATGTAGGCTGTTACATATATATGGGCGCAACATTACTTTTGTTGGCGGTACAACTAACCTTCGACGGCCTCTTGTTTTTAGCTCACCTGAGCTTGCTCATGGTGAGCTTTTAGGATCGGAGAATGTCCGTCGTCCGTCGTACGTCGTCCGTCGTACGTCGTACGTCCACAAGTGCTTGTGAACAATCTAGCGGTCGCATTTTGGCCTCAATCATCATCAAACTTGGTCAGGATACTTATCTAATTGAAAGCTCGGATGAGTTCGAACATGGCTCATCTCGGATGAAAAACTAGGTCACAAGAGCTAAAAATAGAAAAACCTTGTGAACACTCTAGAGGTCACATTTTTGACCCAATCATCATCAAACTTGGTCAGGATGTTTGTCTAGGTGATAGCTCGGATGAGTTCGAACATGGGTCATCTCGGATGAAAAAGTAGGTCACAGGAGCTATAAATAGAAAAACCTTGTGAACACTCTAGTGGTCACATTTTTGAACCAATCATCATCAAACTTGGTCAGAATGCTTGTCTAGTCAATTGCTTGGATGAGTTCGAACATGGGTCATCTCTGATGAAAAACTAGGTCACAGGAGCTAAAAATAGAAAAACCTTGTGAACACTCTAGTGGTCACATTTTTGACCCAATCATCATCAAACTTTGTCAGGATGCTTGTTTAGATAATAGCTCGGATGAGTTCGAATATGGGTCATCTCGGATGAAAAACTAGGTCACCGGAGCTATAAATAGAAAAACCTTGTTAACACTCTAGCGGTCACATTTTTGCATCAATCATCATCAAACTTGGTCAGGATGCTTATCTAGTTGATAGCTTGGATGAGTTCGAACATGGGTCATCTCGGATGAAAAAAAAGAGCTAAAATAGAAAAATCTTGTTAACACTCTAGTTGCTACTGTTTTGATCCAAGTATCCTGGAAATTGGTCTGAAAGTTTGTTTTGATGATTTCTAGGTCAAGTTTGAATATGTGTCACCTGGGTAAAAAACTAGGTCGCACTGCTCAAATATGGATAATCCTTGTTAACACTGTAGTGGTCACATTTTTGACTCACCTGTCATGAGACTTGGTCAGAATGCTTGTCTAGGTAATTGTTTGGATGAGTTTGATAATTCAGGTGAGCGATCTAGGGCCATCATGGCCCTCTTGTTTGTATTTACAATAAATATTTAATTGTGATTTTATATTATTATAGACAGTATATGCAATGGCATTATGTCAATATGACACCCTATGAAATTACTGCGATTACCATTACCGACATGTTTTTCTTTCTTACTGGACATGCTCTTTTATGCTTGTGTCATGACTGAGCTTGAATATCTTATATGTTATGTCAGTTTTCTTGAAATGTCACACAATACGATCGTCAATGCATTTCTATTAATGACCATGCTTTTCTTGGCTTGATTATGCCACATAAAGTAAGATTAAACATGCAACTTTTACGGGTAATTAATTTAATGGTAAAATATAATATTATGTTATCCTTTTTCAAAGTGTTCTACAAAACGTTACTCTTTTATCTGTTTAAAGCATAACTAAATAGTTTTGTAAACACATAATCCTCTGTGCATTAAAATTTATCATATTCATACTTGAATTAAAAGGGTACATTCTTTAGTTTTTACATAATTGTTTGCTTTTCCTTGCTTTGATAGTGATATGCATTTTTCAAAGACGGTTTTAGCAGCATTTAGTGTATCAGTGCAACTCAAGTTCACAAAACATAACAATAAAAATGAGATTTTTATAATATCTAGAGTATCACGGTTAGCTTACGTTAAACCTTAATGGAATGTGTTGTAGGAACGGTATAACCATATTTACAGTAATTTTGTAGCGTCTTAAAGCTGATGGATGCAAGTTTAAACAAATTAATAAAGATTTCTTGAATATTTTATAGCGGAAACGTATGTTCCAGATAATACAGTCTTCATTATAATAGAAAGATATTTGAAAAGTTAAGAAGTTTTATTATATAAAAACTTAAAATCAAGGTAATAAATTGCAGTTTATTTTGTTGAAAGTTAAACATGATATATTGACTCTGATGGACACACTCTTATAAATTGAATTTGCAATTTCTTCTTATTGCTTAAATTACCTTCATTTTAAATACTGTTCTGTATTTTGATGGGATTGTCTTGTCTACTAAATGAGATAATAACTTCGTGCAGCATTGTTTGCAGTTTCTACTTTTTATGCCCCCACAATGTGGGAGCATATAGCGTTGCACTTGTCCGTCCGTCCGTCCGTCAGTCCGTCCGTCCGTCCGTCCCGAAATCTTGTGAACGCAACTCCTCTTAAACCGGATGGCAGATTTTGCTTAAACTTACAGGAATGAACAACCTTAATGTGTAGATGGCAGTAAAGAAAGGAATTTTCGCTGCGACCAAATTTAACAGAATTATGGCCCTTTGTTGATTTTCACTAGATACTATGTAGAAATTTTGTAAACGCAACTCCTCTAAAACCGGATGGCAGATTTTGGTTAAACTTACAGGGATGAACAACCTTAATGTGTAGAGTGTAGTAAAGGAAGGAATTTTTGCTGCAACTAAATTTAACAGAATTATGGCCCTTTGTTGATTTTTTTCACTATATACTATGTAGGAATTTTGTGAACGCAACTCCTCTTAAACTTGATGGCAGATTTTGCTTAAACTTACAGGGATGAACAACCTTAAGGTGTAGATGGTAGTAAAGGAAAGAATTTTTGCTGCGACCAAATCTTACAGAATTATGGCCCTTTGTTGATTTTTTCACTATATACTATGTAGATTTTTTTTGTGAATGCAACTCCTCTTAAACCGGATGGCAGATTTTGCTTAAACTTACAGGGATGAACAACATTAAGGTGTAGATGGTAGTGAAAGAAGGATTTTTTGCTCCGACCAAATTTAACAGAATTATGGCCCTTTGTTGATTTTTTCACTAAATTAACTATGTAGAAATTTTGTGAACGCAACTCCTCTTAAACCGGATGGCAGATTTTGCTTTAACTTACAGTGATGAACAACCTTAAGGTGTAGATGGTAGTAAAGGAAGGAATTTTTGCTGCGACCAAATTTTACAGAATTATGGCCCTTTGTTGATTTTTTCACTATTTATTATGTAGAAATTTTGTGATTGCAACTCCTCTTTAACCGGATGGCAGATTTTGCTTAAACTTCCAGGGATTAACAACCTTAATGTGTAGATGGCAGTAAAGGAAGGAATTTTTGCTGCGACCAAATTTAACAGAATTATGGCCCTTTGTTGATTTTAAGTTTTCAACTTGTGGCACATGTAGTCCAAAAAATATTTGCCCTAGAGTCATTAGATTGACAGAACAGTGGTGTGTGGGGGCATCCGTGTCCTTTGGACACATTTCTAAATTATATACTGGCAGATCGTATTGATAATACTACTAGTGGCACATCAGATTGTAATATTTTAAGATATCTAAAAAGCTTTTCCATGATTTTGTTTAATGAAACAAAATTACAACATTTTAATCAATACGTCAATCTGATGTTGATTTATAACATCTTTCCAAGTTTACATTATTTACAGATTTAAGATATTCAATATTTACGTTTTGTTCTTATTTTATCAATTTATAAAAAGCTTAAAAAACTGACTGTGAAATCTCCCATATGCCTTATATATTGTAACTTCGTAACACTAAAATGTACCGTAAATGACATTTATCATTTTAATCTGTCCATATGTTAAATTTAAAGATTCAATCCAATTTTCAATATTTATCTTAATATTTTAAGAAGAAAATATCCTAGCCATGAATAACCATATCAAAGATCTGATAAACAAAATTTGAATCCCTTTATACTTATAAATCATCTGTTAATTGACTTTTATTACCTTTTGCATAATTATGTTCATCCGAATCTCAATTATCATAGAAATTTATGTCTATAATAAAAATATATTTTCAGAAATCCTCGGAAAGCTTGTTCGTATTCATTATCTTATCCGTCATTCATCTGTTTTTTGCCTATGAGAAATAATATTTTGGATATCAATCCAATAAATTCAATAAAATAGTGACTCAAGAATTGTATGGTGAATGTATGGGGAAATGCAACATCAACCATTTTGTGTATAACTGTAATAAGTTGTTATTAGAACTTTAAGCATAATACATAGTTGTTTATAATCAGGAAACAGAAAATGTACCCACGTCAATAAAAACAAGAAGAAACGTTTCTTTCGGTCATGAAACAGCGTCTTTCACACGCTAAGTTATATAACTTCATGTCATTTTAATACTCATGAAATGTAACTAATGAACATCAAGCATTTGCTAATTATTTGTACCAGGTCATTTTCTTATATAAATAATTATTGGACCCAAAGTTATCAGTGAAGCATCGTTTTCATTTCTCGAGTCCAAATAATACGAAACAAATGCATCATATCCTAGAGATAGCTTCAGTCCAAATAGTCAATGTAAAATAGCCTCATATTTCATATATTTAAATGTAAAATAAGGATCTCATTAATTATACAAAATTACGTCACCGGAACACCTACTTGTAGCCGGTTACATTCAGCCATCTGAAACCTATATAACAAGCTACTTGTTCTTACCTTTTATTCATGAACTCATATAGTAAAATACGATATCTGTGTCCCTATTTATAAAAATTTAGGAAAATATACTTCGAGAAAATAATTTTAAAAAAGTTAATATAATATACAAGATCAACAAGTAACGGACGCAAAAGGAAAATAAGTAAAACACAAAAATGATCATGTAGATATATATAAAAGTAAACCAATGATTATCATAAAAGTACTCAATATCTTAACGGAAGACAGAGCAACAAGAAAATCACCTACAAGGGCCCGACGAAAAAAGACAGAAGACGAATATTAAACCAATTCAGTCCCAAAGGGCTTTAACTAACTGTAAAAGGGTTGAATGCTAAGCATGCAGTATGTCTTAAAATAGTAGGGTCATAACCTCTTTTAATAAAACGTTAATGATTTTAGTAAAACAGCAGAAAATGGTTAAGTTGTAATTCATGGGGATAAATATCAGATACCATTTGATCACAAAAATAATTATCTAAACTAAAAATATCATCAAGGTATCTGGAAGTATTATTAAATGCTACTATAACATCTTGTTGTTTATCTTCAGAGATACTCAGCATAAAGTCTCTTTCATGCAGTACAAAAACAAATCGGCCAACAGGGGTGCACAATTACTACCAATAGGAATTCCAATCATCGTTTAAATAGGGTATTACCAAAAATGTAACGTTTCAACAAAGAACAAAATTTAGTATTAATGAAGGTGAACGTACAAAAAAGTACAAAATATCGTTTGATACACTTGTAAAGATAAGTTATAAAAAATATTTTTTTAAAGTCACATGTTTCACACGAACCAATCGAATTTTCAATATATAATTACAGATTCTTCTTTACAGTACAAATTAAATACAGAGCGTCAGGTAGTTGATGAAAAAGTATCTAGTGCAAGGCACTGCAAAAACAAAACGAACGATCAAACATAGCACAAATGTAATCTGAACGGAAAATTCCAATTTGATGTCAAAGGCACTTGCGTCTCTAGCAATGATTTATTTGTTAATGCGGTTCTTATTAGTGTTAATGACTAGTAAAAACTATAACTTAAGTCCCCACAATATAAAAATTTTATAACTTGCCATATTACACGGTCTTACAAATAGAACACATTAGATATTGTTTTTACAATTCTTGAATTAGTTCAATGTATTTGAAAAAAGCACGATTTTCCCTTTATATAAAAAAGGCTACACAATATTATTCGGGAAAATAATGAAAATGACATTAAGTCATGCGCGCAAAACATATCCGGTCTCTAATTATGTGAGTACAAAACCTCAGAACGACAAAACATGACAAAATATCAGCGTTATAATTGTCAAATGAAGATGGATTCTAGAAGTCATTAGATTACAGAAGCCGGGAGCCAAATTAATAAAACATACAACTGTTTAAGTCAATGAGAGTAAAAGTTAAATTGTCTAATTTTCTTACAATTTCGTCATTTACGACAAGTAAAATCAGGTACTATAGTATACAATATTGACGTAATTGTAAATTCAGATATAATCCAAATTAGAAGACACAACTATTTTACAAAAGAGTTGACTTTTGAATTTTTTTACAACATAAAAGAAATGAAATATGACATTGAATGGCAATTGAAAAAGCTATTGTTTTTTATTGCATTGTATTATACTTCACGTGATTCATTTACTTTGGTGCGATATGTGACGGTGACAATGTATCATGCTAACATCTCTTTTCAGCCTACTAACAATACGAAAATACGCAACACTTGCATACTCTGTATAGGCACTCGCGGCGCGTAATAGAATTTTTTGGTAAATTGATATCGGTTTTGTTTTTGAAAAAGATGTGAAAATCATATCTTATTATTATGATCACAATTGATAAATCAATGTCACTTTTGGCACAGTTGGCATCAAATGTCACTTTTGGAACAGTTGGCATCACTTGTCTGAAGGAAAGTTACACCCCCCAAAGGAAGATGTAATACTTTATATACTGACATATTTTTGCTTGGCTTTGTTCATGAATTTGCATTTCAGATTGCTAATGACAAATTTCATACCAGTGTGAGTCCATGTAAAATAAATATGCATATTAGATAGAAAAAATAACAACAAAACGAAACCCTTCTCATTCTTTATACTCAAGTGTGTCTAGTAATTTCCGTTCCCTTAACAGTTACTGATTTGAAAGGCAGGACGTTAACTGTAAAAAAAGATCACATCAAAATTACCCTATTTGCTTTTTTCTTGTATTTGCAAATGTTACACATTAGCCTTGGCTCTTTTTGTTTCAATCAAATTGTTGTGTTTTTCTAAACAAAAACCTTTCGATAATATTTATTCTAATTCTCGTGACGATCCGATTAATTTACAAAAAGCTTTACAAATTAGAAGGAAGTGAGTAATATTCTTAATTGGGAAATGCTTCTCTGAAGTTACGGCAAATCGTCACGAATTAAGGAGATATGATTAAAAGTTGTAGTTGAACAAAGAAAAATCTATTGAAACGGAATTTCATTCATGATACTAATCTTGTATGTAGGCGCTGGACGCAATGTCTACCAAAACTTATAAAAATATATTATTTGCTGAATTACCAACATAAATGATATGATTTAAAGGCCGAACAAGTCACGATTGGTCTTGATTTCATGTCACGTGTTACGGTCAAAAATATTTTTGAAGAAGGCATGAGAACAAAGAAAGAAAGAAAGATAAGACTAAAAATTAAATAATGTGATGTAAATAACTGCCATTGAAATGAAATTAAACAGTATATGTAATGTGGTATTTTTTTCTTTTATTTCTTTTTTTTTTTGCTGTTGCTGTAGTTGTGTACCTGACATACGTTTAATTTGTTTTATACTTTTCAGTTTATGTTGTAAGATGCATGTGTATGTGTTCATATGCTGTTGACAGCATGATAATAATGCTCAAGAGTTCTGACAGTTAAACAGGGTAACCATGGCCATTTACATCTGTCACAGTAATAAAGAAAACAACTTATTTACTCCAAATGCTCGTATTTATAAGCATAGTATGCTCCATTCAATATACATTCCATCCCATCAACTGCATTCTGGTAACTGTAGCAAGGCTGCTTAAACCTTTGTCTTCGAGATGTTAAGCTAATATCAACATGGAATTTGCATGGCTTATGTTTACGCATGGTCATGAATTGAATACCACTAAGCCAAGCAAGGAATTTCATTAAAGTTGGTTTTGTGGCTTCGGAGACGTGATTTGAGAACCGCATATTACAGTACATCGATAGCTTTAACAGTTTTTATTCAGTTTAAACTTTATTTGTTACTCTGAATTTCATAGTCCTATTAAAAAATCATTTTTTCCTCATAGGAAACTTGTTAATAACTTGGTTAATCTGGTTCAAGAAATTATTTAGACGCTTATATCATTATATAGGGAAAAGGTATTGAACGAAAATGCCCTGTTTCAAAGCCTACATCAGGTTTGCTTGTATACAAGCGCTCCAAGTTCGCCACATGTAAGAATGAAAATTTATTTTTCTCCTCCGAAATAAAATATTCTATTAGCTGAAATATTACCATCATTTATACGCATTCTTTTTATGGCTGTTAGTATGTTGTAATGTTAATTAAAATCTAATTCTCCGATCGTCCCTGATATGTACATTTGATGACACTTTATTGTCTCGTTTTCTGCAGCCAATTTGATCCAAAGTGATACTACATTGTTGTTATTATTCAGGATTAAAGCAATTTACATCCCTTGCAAAGTAATCAGCTATGATTTGCAATTAATGAAAATCTACAGTGTTATTTAAATTTCTGCATCAGCAATATGGTGCTAGTTCTGCTGACTTTCAAATGAAATGCTTGTACTGTAAGTTGTGTAAAATGTTTATTAAATGTTTAAGAAATAATCCTTGAAATAGGTCTTATCTTATTTCCTCACGAGAAATGAATGGCAGTTGACGAAACGATTTGATCGTTAAACAATTCCCTTATTCAATGCATCTATTCATATTTTTTAAGTATCTGGAACATACAAAGTGGTCGCGGTATCTCCTAAAAACTAAAGTTGTCTGTTTGTTTCATTTAAACATTGCCAAAGTTAGTTCAGAGAAATAAAGGGTATCAAAATGTCATTTAAATATCATTTTGCACACTTGTAAGATGTTTTAAAATGTTGCATTTTTTTCTGTTACAGAACTACACTATAATACATAGCTTAAACTACAACATTACAAAATCAATTTTTCTTCATGCTTAATTTTAAGGTATGTAAAAATGAAAGCAATCAAAAATTAAAAGTAGAAATGTAATAAAAGAACTGATCACGAAAGCCAACAATTGACAGCTGATCTTCCTGTATACTCCTATTAACTGTTTGAAATAACCCAAATAAATAAATCATATTGGGTTATATCATTATCTAATTTTGAGGTTTATCATTTTTAAAGCAGCACGCCTCCAGATTCATGCTAACTTTCGTGAAAATTTTGAAAATGTGTTTAAAAGTAGTATTTAGTGAAATAACCAAAAAGAAGCAATTTGCAAATTATCAATGGCACTTAAAGCCCACGTAAATTATGAAAAAGAGGACAAAATATGCAAAAATTGCCCTAACTGCGTTAGTAACGCAGTAGAAATTTATTATAAATACTGAAAAATCAGTAATTAATCCCACATAACATTTAAATTATTACTTGAATCTTATTTTTTTTTTACTTTTCCTAAAATCTTAGTATATTTTTCTCAAATTTGTTTTTATTAAAATATTTTCGCTCATCTGGAGGCATGCAGCTTTAAACTAAAGTCATTATAACATTATGTAGCGTGGTGAGTTATAGTTACAGACAAATAGCCAGACCATCTAAACTTAAGTACTTTGATCAAATATGTGTTATCCGTATATATATCATTCTTTGCGATAAAACATCGATGTAAATTAAATTATTTTCAGAACGAACTTTTATTTGCAAGAGTTATACATATACCTTAATGGAAACCCATGTTAACGATAACAACATAGATTTTATAGCAGACGACTTTGCCTTAGGGAGCAATTTGTTATCTGAAATTACGAACTTAAATACACTGACTAGACACTTCATTAAAGAAAACTTATTGTTTTGGATAAAACCATTCAGCAAGGCTAATATCGTAACAAATTACCTAATATGGAGGCGTGTGTTTCAGCAGTTGTGGGAAATATTATTTTGTTTTTCAATGGTTTTATTTTTATGACAATGGCACTTAATATCTTCAACAAAACATATTTCCAGTATACATTATATTTAAATTTAATCTTTTATAATATTACTCTTTAAGGGAGTATGGTCTGATTTGTTCACAAAGGTATCGAGGCAACAATCTTTAGCTTAATGAATACAATCAATGTTGATATACCCTTTGAAACATTGACATTGAGGCAACTAGTATTGTTTAATGCTGCGCGAGTATTTGATGCAAACGATAACATGTCATTGTAATTTTGAGGTTCTGACATGCCAAATTTCATTTTTTTGTCCACGTATTTAAAAATATTCAGACCATAAGAAAAGCATTGCACGTTTGAATAATGAATTCGAAATATTAAATTTCTTGCAGAGCATCGAAAATTACACATTTACGTAATTGTCAACTGATTCAATGTACTAGTATTTTACTGGGACTCCACTGAGATTCTTTTTGTCATGACGAGAAAGGAAATATTTTAAGAGATTTGTGTTACATTTGCTTTGTTCGGAACCAGTGCTGTTTTCGGACTTAAGAGCTTCAATTTAATTACATTCGTGATAAAAAAACTGGATTGCATAGTATCGATAAGGTGCAATTTGAGATATATATCTTAAAATATCTTTAGTGTATAGTTCAACGGACGTTGCGTCATTTGTCATTTGTTATTTTATAAACGTCAATTTTTTCTGAAGAAGACTAAACGTCGAAAGCTTAAGAAAAGCGTTTGTTTTTTATTGAACTGATTATAGATATACAGTCAGGACTCATTTCAACGACACTGTTGGTTCCCAAAGGATATGTCAGTATATCGAATTTGTAAGTATAGTGAATTTCATCATTCATCATGTAATGATATGCTTATTCACTGGTATCTGAACATTATGTATTTAGACCTATAATTAACATCTAATGAAAAAGATTTTAGTGTTTATGTGTTCATTTCATTACACACATTACATATTATACACATAATACAACTACTGCATTAAAATAATAACAACTTAGATAGTTAAAGATTTTTATGAAAATGATTAAACTTTATAAAATAAAAAGCACATACAATGATAGGAGTTTTAAAAATTAAACATTTAAAAATTGAATGCACACTGTTTGTTGTCATAAGTTGGCAAGTGTAACAGAATTCAGCTAACAACAACATGTTGGTATTGTAATAAGGTGTAACAATCAACTGACCAAGCTACAATACCTGTTTTAACACCTTGCGGCTTTTGTTTTATATGCGAGCTTGACTAACCAAGTGTCAGTTTAACGGGTACTGATTGTATAGAAAATAACATGTTTGGTTTCCAATTTTTATTGTGTTGGAGTCGGAATACGAATTTTCCGTTATAAAGGATTATAATAACGTTGCAAAAAATTGGTTCCCACCAATCCACTGTCGTTATTTGAATTTGTCAGTTTAATGGATTCCGATGTATTGAGTCCTGACTGTATATCTTACACATTAAAGCAACAAACATTTGCAACTTAACGATGCAATTAGTCAATTTACGTAATCAAAATTTTTATCTCTGTAAGGGAATTTAGACGGTCTATCCTAGGACCATCCTCTGACAAAATTGATACATTATTTTATATGACTGTAATTGTCACTATAGTCGTCAATCATGCCAGACAACCAATAACAGTAAATTATATAATATGATTTACTAAGAGGTCTGATCATTAATGAAGGACCATGTTTATACATGTATAATGCATCTCCTTTTTGATGCCAGCTTATTAGACATACATCATCTTAACCTGATGACAACAAAAATTAACGCAATTCAGTCCAAACGGCTTAAAGATTTGCCCATCATAGTGCCATCTTCTTGTTCTGTAAGGTGTAATCAAAGGATAAAAGTGAAGCAACCAACTGTGAAAGGCAAAATACCTAGCGAGCAGTATGGACTTCCCAAAATTATGAGATAACAAACTCTTGACAACTTTTCTGAATACAGGAAAGGAAAATTTAGATAGCTACATTATCAGTTTTTACTTTTAGTTCATGCTTGTCTTTGGCCTATATTATCTGTCAACATATGCATAAGTTTTATTCCAACTTTGTAGAAAAAATTAGAATATTATGTCAAATGACTTCTATGTGATTGTTTTGTTTGGTTTGTAAGTATAAAACTAAGGGTCATGCAATGCTGTTAAAATGTAACGTTAATGTATTTATTTCTTTCTTAGAGATACATATCGTTATGCTTGTATATATTTAGGTGACAAATAGGTACTTTTTATTATGTAAATGTCATGAATTCGCAAATGATATCATACATCCATTGTTAACACGAATAAAACACAATTTTCCAGTACAGTGCAATGTCAAAATGGAGCCCATATGTGATGTGGACACTACATCAACTCAGCTGTGTCATTGTTTTTATTAGTTTTGCGCACGTGCGAAAATAATTATAAATTATCAATAAGGTACAAAATACAGGTTTAAAATATTTAGATTAATAATGTAATAGATCACTGATCAATTCTGACATTGTATCATTCAATATTCTGACAAAAACGCTGAATTATTCTACTCTGTAGGTGCAAATCACTAACTTCTGTTTTGGATCACGTCATTTAATAAATATCATTTAACATGCATGATTCTGTACTGTTGAATCTGAAATCGCAATTATTTTTACGCATAAAGTTAGCTTTGATGAAAATTATTTTACATCTCATTTTTTTATTATCTTAAATGTTATCCGGAAAAAACCTGCACGCATTTTATGCTTATCTGAGATTAATTGTCGTACCTTGTAGTGTTATATACATACCTATAAACATTAAGTTATTTTCTGTACATACATTTCATTTACGTGTTCGTATGCGTTCTTGATGGTATCTTATTATAGAAGGAATGTGTAAATTATAAAATGACAGTATATGCAGTGTGTGGAGTGTTGCTTGTTGTGCTGCGATTTTTTGTGTTTGTGTTTTGTAGTTCCAAATTTGAAAGGAACTTGCGTAAAAACCTTGCATGCATTTTTATCATATGGTTCATTTTATCTATGTACTTATTTGTTTTCATTCATTTTTATTTTTAATCAATTATTTTATTAATTAATTAATTAATTAATTAATTAATTAATTTATTTATTTATTTATTTATTTATTTATTTATTTATTTATTTATTTATTTATTACTGAGGTGAAGGAGAGGTTGGGTTGCATCGGCACTGTAAAGGTCAAATGGCAGCTTTCAATGGTTACTGGTGGAGGAAAACATCCGTTGCCCCTCAGTGCAATATTTCAGGCATGTACAGACATCGAGTAGGACCATCGATGTCATGTGTACCAGCATGATAGCTTCCTCGCATGAAACAATCTAAGTTCATGGCGAAACTTGAACCCAATGCGGTGATGGGCTATTTCTAAAATAAACAAAAACACGAAATGCAGTGTTTTATTTCAAAATATTCTCTGGATGTTTTTGGTTGATGTTTGATCCTTAGTTGAAAATAAAATTTGATTGTACAATGCCTTGCATATAATCTGCCATCGTCGGATACCCACGATTGATAAACATGTCACATAACATGCAATCAATCGTGGGTAAAATGATTCGATCTGCGTCGATATACAGCAACAGGTGCGTAAAATATCTACCAATGACATCGCGTTTAACAAATCTATATTCCTCAACAGCGGAGGTAAAAAACAATAAGAAAAAAATGGCAGCGCCCACGGTTAAAAGCTGTTGCACGTGTCTTGCTAAAATCATTGGCGAAAACTATCGCCAAATCAGTTCTTCTGCAAGCAGATATCAATCATAAAGGAAAAATCACGCTGTAAAAGTAAATTATCTATACTTTCTTGCTGGAAATCGTTTAATTTTTCGATGTTAAACTTTTTACGTCGTCTATGGTTGTCACAATATTGTCTGTAATACCGAACGTCGTACAGAACGAGCGTTTTGATTGGTTTTAATCGCCTCATGAAATCGTGAGGCAGCCAATGAAATAGCTGCCTTTGACACACCTCTAATCGACTGAATATCGGCAAAAAATCCCACGGCTGATGAATGATAATGGTTCGGCCGTGGGTATCCGACGATGAAAATCTGCATATGATCAACTTTACTTTTAATGAGCACCAGTAGACTGACCCTTGTGGTGAAATTGGACATTACTGGTCACTACTTTTTATTCCAGAAAGGTAGTTTGGTGGACCAATCCCAAGAATTGGCCAACAATGTGTTGAAATCGGCATAAAAACAAAGAGAAACAAACTTCTTTCGAAACATTTAGTTTAACAGAAAAATGAAAACAATGTTTCCTATCTTAACAATGTAGTTTTTCATTATTTTCTGTTGCTCAAATAAAAATAATTATTTTTTCATAAATAGATGCTTAGAACAGTTAAAGGTTAGAAAGAAGCATAGTTCTTATTTCTCATGATTAAATATTTGTTGAAAGTAATTAACATCGAGGACGAATTTCCCTGTATATAAAAAGGCTCTGGAAAATAACAAGATATCGGTTTTTGTTTTTGAAAACAAATGTTAGAGTACATAATTTTTTTAAGATCACCATTGACACGATAATTTTAACTTCTTAGCAGTTGTTACGACGTGTCTCATGTGAACGTTCTTTTCAATCATCATCAGCAGGATGTGATATTTATAAAATGACATATTTTGCTTGACCTGGATGAGTAATTTGCATTTCAGATTGCTAATGGCAAATATCAAACCAATTCCAAAGCGTGTATAAAGGAATATGCAAATCAGATGGAAAAATAAAAACAACATCCATATCCTCAAACATTTTCAGTAACTTCCGTCCTTTTAACCGGTTCCTCTTCCGTTTTTACTGATTTAAATGTCAGAAAGTTAAAGCTAGAAAGAAGATCGCGTCAAAATTACCCCATTCGTTTTTTTCTGTATTTGCTAATATAACACATTAGCCTTGTTTCTTTTTACATCACTTTGTTATTTTGAACGAAAACCTTCGTTAACGTTAATTCTAATTCTCGTGACGATCCGTTTAATTTACAAAAAGCATTGCAAATTAGAAGAAAGTGAGTAATAGTCTTAATTGGGAAGCACTTTTTCTGAAGTTACGGCAAACTCGGCACGAATTAGGAAGATATGATTGAAAGTGGTATTTGAACAAAAGAAATATATTAATATGTAGAGTTGAAACGTAGCCACATCCAAGATATATTTTTAAAGAAGCAATATAACATTTTTTAGATCATGTTATATATTTAGATAGAAATAGAAATGGTCTAATTTTAGTATAGCTACTGGACCAGTGACGTGTCTTGTTATGAAGCTAAAATGACTAAACATCAAAAACACCATGTACGTAACTGCCAATAAGCAATATACATGTAATGATCCGTTCTAAGTACCGTTACAACAATTGTATTATTGTGTGGCTTATGATGACCACATGGACATAATTTGAATATCTTGTTTAAATATCACTAGGCAAAGCTACGACCTTTTTTTTAATTTCAGAGATATGATTTATAATAAATATTGACGACGGAAATGGCCAGACTACATACCATTCATAATAGTTAAACATTTTGTTCAGTTTAAACGACCTTTTGGTACTTTTCATTCCTTAATCAAACTTTACTTGTATTCACATTATCAATAATTTGTTAACGACATGCCACTTTCTATAAATTATTTAGATACTAATATTTTTTTGTAGAAATAAATCTATGAACGAAAATGCTTCAAATGTTTGGTTTTTAAATATTTTTTGGGAATTTATTTTTGTGTATGAATGAAAATTTGGTTTTTCACCTAAAGTGGGAAAAAATTTATTTGGGTTTAAATCTTACATCATTTTCATACTTCTTGTTACGGGCGTTGTAATTTCGTTATGTTTAATTAAAAATTTAATTTTCCCCATCATTCCCGACATTTGCATTTAATACACTTTATTGGGTCATTTCCTGCAGCAACTTTAGATCCCCAAAATAATATACTACATTGTTGAAAATTATTAAAAGGAAAAAAAGAATTTATATTTCCATTTCTTTTAAAAGTAAACAAAATTTTGTGTAATTAAGGGAAAAAATTTCGGGCGTGTTTAAATTGGTTGTAAAAAGCATTTTGGTTTTTAGGTCTGCCTATCTTCAATAAATGATTGGGGCTTTTTGTGTAAAAAAGGTTTTTTTAAAAATAAAAAATTTTAAACAGGTCTTGTTTTATTATCTCACGTTAAATGAATGTCAGTTGACGAAACATTTTGATGGTTCAACAAGTCTCTTTTGCATTCATCCATTCAGATTTTTTAAGTATCTGAAGCATACAAAGTGGTCGTGGTAACTTCTGAAACCTTAAGTCTTCAGTTTGATTTCATAAAGCATTGTCACAGTCAGTTCTCGGGGGAAAATGTCTTGAAATGTCACTAAATATCACTTTGCACAGCTATTTTTTAAATATTGGCTTATTTTCTGTCACAGAACTACTACTGTACACATAGCTTAAACTTTAACATAACTAAATCAAATGTCTTCGTAAATTTCCACTATGCTTTATTTTGAAAGTATTTAAAAAAAATAACAATCAACAATTAAGGCAGTCTTACTGTAATGCTTTCCCGCCAAAAAAATCTAACAATTGCCAATCACTGGGAATAAACGGTCCCTTTTCCCGGGAAAAGTTATTTTTTTACAATCTTCCCGGGATTCAATAATTTTTAAAACCGGTTTAAAAAACCGGAAATTTTTTTTTACATAGCGGGAAAGGAAAAAAGCGAAATTTAAAAATAAATTTTTGACCAAGATTTTAAAAATTTTTCGGGTTCCCCCAAAAAACCCATTTACTACGAAAAACTGGCCGGTGGTTTGAATTTTTTAGTGTTTTTTGTGGGGAAAAAATTACAGTAAAAACTACTTAAAAAAGCAAAGTAAGAAAAACCCGCTAAAAAAAAAAAACCCTCAAAAGTCGACGTTCTTGAATATTTCCCCTCAATTCCGGGAAAAACTCATATGGTTATGTCTCCAAACAGTATTTCTTTTGGGTTTACTTTGTTTTTAAAAAAGACTAACAATTAAATTAAAGGGGTAAGTAAACTGCATACAGACATATATCCAGACCATCTGTACTTTGTACAGGTCTTTGATCAAATATATGTAACCGTTTATCATTCTTCGCGATAAAGATTATGGCAATGTATATTATTTGCAGAACTTTATTTGTAAAATGTATACATATATTTTAACAGGAAATCCATGTTAACGACAAAAATAAAAGTTTTACAGCCGACGACTTGGCCTTTGAGAGCAATTTGTTATCTGAGATAATGGACTAAAATATACTGACTAGACACGTCATTAAAGAAAACATATTGTTTTGGATAAACATTCAGCAACGCTTGTATTGATACAATAACCGTAGTATTTGAGGGTGTATGTTTTGCTAGTTATGGAAAATGTTATTTTGGTTCTCCCTAGCGCTTTATTATGACAATGGCACATAATATCATCCACATAACATGTTTGATGTATCTTTCAATATTTGTCTTCTTTAACATTATTCTTGGGAGATGTGGGAAGGTGTATGGTCTGATGTTTACACAAAAGTATCGGCTGCAAATGATCTTTTACTTAGTATAGAATATTTCCATCATTTACTCGCATTCCTGTTTAGGCTTTGAGTACATTGTAATATTAATTAAAGTCTTATTCTCCAATCGTGCCTGATATGTGCATTTCATGGCTCTTTATTGTCTCATTATCTGCAGCCAATTATAGTCGAAGTAATAATTCATTGTTAATATTTTTCAGGATTAAAGGAATTTACATTTCCATCCATTGAAATGTAATCAGCTAGTATCTCTAATTAATGAAAATCTACAGTCTTATTTCAATTGCTGCATCAGCAATATGGTGCTAGTTCTGCTTGTGCAATTTGTTGTGAAAAATGTTTATTAAGAATTTATCCTTGAAATAGGTCCTATGTAATTTCCGCACGTAAAATTAATGGCAGTTGACGAAACGATTTGATGGCTCACTATTCGCTTATTTAATGCTTCCATCAATAATTTTTAAGTATCTGAAACATATAAAGTGGTCGCGGTATCTCCTGAAAACTTAATTTGTCTGTTTGTTTCATTTAAACATTGCCAAAGTCAGTTCACAGAAATAAAATGTCTAAAAATGTCATTTAAATATCAATTTGCGCACGTGTGAGATGTGTGAAATCAACGTAATCAAAAGTAGAAATGTAAGAAAATAACTGCTCACAAAAGCCAACAATTGCCTGCTATTTTTCTTGCTTAAGAAACCTTAGTAATATTCTATGTTCATCATTATTACTGTAAATGTTTGATCTTAATTGATGCATTTATAAGTTTAATATTGTGCTGAAATTAAGATCAAATCCGAAACAATTACATAAAGCTTAACACATATTGAGTACACACCACTATTTGGCAATAACTGAATGTCCTGTAAACTCCTATTAACTGTTTGCATTAACCCAAATAGATAAACCATATTGGATTGTATCAACTATCTATAATTTGAGGTATATCATTATTAAACTAAAGTCACAATAACATTATGTAACGTGGTGAGTTATTTGCAAACAGACTGATAGCCAGACCATCTAAACTTAAGTACTTTGATCAAATATATGTTAACCGTATATATATCATTCTTTGAGATAAACATAGATGTAAATTAAATTATTTTCAGAATGAACTTTAAATTGCAAGAGTTATACATATACCTTAATGGGAAACCCATGTTAAGGATAACAACATAGATTTTATAGCAGACGACTTTGTCTCAGGGAGCAATTTGTTATCTGAAATAACGGACTTAAATACACTGACTAGACACTTCATTAAAGAAAACGTATTGTTTTGGATATAATAATTCAGCAAGGCTTATATCGTTACAAAAAACCTAATATGGAGGCGTGTGTTTCAGCAGTTGTGGGAAATATTATTTTGTTTTTTCAATGGCTTTATTTTTATGACAATGACACTTAATATCTTCCACAAAACATATTTCCAGTATACATTATATTTAAATTTTATCTTATATAATATTACTCTTCAAGGGAGTATGGTCTGATTTGTTCACAAAGGTATCTAGGCAACAATCATTAGCTTAATGAATAGAATCACTGTTGATATATCCTTTGAAACATTGACATTGAGGCAACTAGTATTGATTAATGCTGCGCGAATATTAGATGCAAACGTTTAACATGTCATTGTAATTTTGAGGTTCTGACATGCCAAATTTCATTTTTTTTGTCCACGTATTAAAATTATTCAGACCATAAGAAAAGCATTGTACGTTTGAATAATGAATTTGGAAATGCAGAGCATTGAAATTATACATTTACGTAAATTGTCAACGGGGATTCAATGTACTAGTATTTTACAGGACTCCACTGAGATTCTTTTGACATGACGGTAAAGAAAATGTTTTTTAGAGAATCCCTCTACATCTCGATGATGCAAGATAAAATAGTTCAGTCCAAAAGGCTCAGAGAATTGCCATCATAAGCGTCATATTTTTATATGTGTAAAGTGTAGTGAAGCTACCAACTACTGTGAAAAACTAAACACCTAGCATGCAGTATGGACTTCCCAAATATATGATATGTCCCACAACTCTTGATAAAACTTTCTGAAACGCAAAAGGCAGATGTTTCCTAGTCTGAGATCTATAACTTAATGATATTTTATTTTCTTATCATGTTGTGTTAATGCTGACTTATTGTAACATATGACAAAAGTATTATGTCAAGAGACTTTATGGCTATTAGTATTTTTGTTTTGTTAATACTAACTAAGGGTCATGCAAATTTGTTAAATGTAAGATAATGTAAATTTATTTCTAGCTTAAAGGAAAAACAACGTTATGCTTGTATTGAGTGAAAAGGTCTTTTATAGTATAAAATCGTTGGGAATGTCAATTCGCAAAATGATATCATACATCCATTGTTTAAACGAATAAAATAAATTTTAAGTAAGTGCATATGTAAAATGGAGGAATAGATTTGTAGACGACGAAAGTCAAACTGGCGGTAAATACTATCTATGTCATCATTGTTTTTTTGTTGTTTTTTTTTTTATAAGTTTTATGCACTATAAGTAAAATAATTTATAAATAATCAATACAGGTACAGAATACAGGTTTCAAATATTTAGTTAGATGAAATGTAATAGATCACTTATCAAGCATGACAACGGATCATACATCAATCCAATACAGCAAAAACGCTGAATTATTCTTCTTAGTAGGTGAAAATCACTAACTTCTGTGTTGAATCACGTCATTTAATAATAACTCAGTTTTTAACATGTATAATTATATGTACTTTTGAAATCTGTGAAATTTACAATTATTTTTACACATAAACTTATCTTTGATGAAATTATTTTACATCTTAAACGTTATCAGGAAAAACCTGCCACGCACTTTGTGATTAATTGCCTGAACGCTTGTAGTGTTTTACAACTTGACATATAAGTTATTCTCTGCACAATGTTTTCTTATCGCATGAAGAAATTGTGTAAATAATGGAAGTGACAGTATATACAGTGTCTTGAGTGTTACTTGTTGCGCTGCAATCCTTTTTATGTCTTTTTTTTTTAGTTGTTGCTCTTGTTTGTTAACTGCTTGTGTCCGAATTTTGAAAGAAACTTGCATAAATCTCTGCATCGACTTTATTATATGGTTTATTTTATTCATGTATTTATGTTTGTTTGTTTTTTTTTTCATTTATTATTATTAATTAATCAATTAACGTTTTATTTTGAGGTGATAGAGAGGGTGAGTTGCACCAGCACTGTGAAGTTCCATTGTTTACTGATGGAAGGAAAACCTCCGTTGTCCATACGTGCAATGTGTCTGACATGAACAGACATCGAGTAGAACCTTCGACGTTCTGTATGCCAGCAAAATATAGCTTCTTTCTGATTAAGGATAAACATAAAAAATACAGTGTTTTATTTAAAAATATTCTCTGCATGATTTTTGGACGGCGGTAGATGTTTGATCCTTAGTTGTGGATACAATTTATTTTGTGCATTGCTTTGCATAAAATCTGCATATGTTCAACACTACATTTAACCAGCACCAGTATTTTGTACCTTGCGGTGAAAATTGGAAGATTACTGGACACTACTAACGATTCAAGGAAGGTAGATTGGTAGACCAAAATGTGTTGAAATCGGCGTGAAAACAACACAAACAAAATTCTCTTGAAATACTCAATTTAAAATAATAATGACAACAGTGTTTCCTATCTTAATATAGTATTTTTCTAATTAATTATTTTGCTCAAATAAAGATATATTTTCGTTACATTAATGCGTAGCACAACTAAAGAAAGAAAAAAAAACATAATTTGTGTTTTCCATGATTAAAAATTTGCTGATAGCAATTAACATATGAGGACGATTTCCCTGTATATTAAAAAGGCTCTGGAAAATAACAAGATATCGGTTTTGTTTTTGAAAAAAAAAATGTTTAAGTACATAATTTTTTATGTCATCATTGACAAGATAATTTTAACCTCGTTGCGGTTGCCACCACGTGTCTCAAAGTGAACATTCTATTTCATCACCGTCAGGATGTGATATTTATATAATGCCATATTTTTGCTTGCTTGTTAAAGTAATTTGCACTTCAGTTTCTAATGGCAAATTTCAAACCAATGCCAATCCTTGTAAAGGAAATATGCAATAAGATGGAAAAATAAAAACATCACAAAAAAGTCCATTCCATATCCGCAAGCGTTTCGTGTAATTTCCGTCCCTTAAACGAGTTCCTCGTCCGAGTTAGTTACTGATAAGAATGTCAGGACGTTAAGGTAGAAAAAACATCGCTTCAAAATTACCACATTTGTTTTTTCCTGTATTTGCAAATTTAACACATTAGCCTTACATTTTTTACATTTTTCAATCCATTGGTTATTATGCACAAAACTTTCGTGAACATTAATTTTAATTGTCGTGACGATCCGTTAAATTTACAAAAGGTTTTACAAAGTGGAAGAAAGTGAGTAATATTCTTAATTGGGAAACGCTTTTTGAGAATTTACGGCAAATCGACGTGAATTAGAAGGATATTATTAAAAAGGTAGTTAAACAAAGAAAAATCTACAGATATTACGTGTGGAAACGGGGTTATTTTCATGATATATATATATATCTACCAATTTTTAGAGTATATAATGTACTTAAAGACGAACAATATATTTAATGATATGCCTCGGGACCAGTGACTTGTCCTGTTCTGAAATTCTTATCTACTCCTTAAATCTTTTTTGAAAACACAGATTACTAAAATGAAATTAGATAAGACTAAAAGTTAAAAAAAAAAACAGGATACATGTATACGTAATTGCCAAGAAGAATGATAATATTATATGTAATGCTCTGTTGTGGCTGTTGTTTCTAGTTGACAGAATTAAATCATTTGGCAATATCGATTTTTTTTTATATGCAATGGATAGAAGAGAAAGAGATGTAAAGGAAATCTGAAAATAAATAATAAATTGACTCTGATTACTTACATCTTTGACAGGAATTGAGAAAACACTTGATTAACTGTTAATGTTCAATTTAGCACGGCACGGTACATCCATTTCCAGTTACATTTAGTCCCGTCAACTGTACATGTATTCTGATTACTATGGCAACGCGCCTGGAAGAGTAAACTAAAAACACTTCTCTTCGAAATGCTTAGCTACAATTAAAGTTTAATTTATGTGGCTTATGATGACGTTGATATAAATTGAATATCTTTCGTAAAATACAACGAGGCCAAGCTACAACTAGTTTTAATTTCAGAGGTGTGATTTATAACAATATTGTCAACGGAGAACGCCAGACTACATGCCATTGATAACAATCAGTTTAAAAGTCTTTTAGTACTTTTCATTTCATAATTCAACTTTACATGTATTCACATCATCTATAGCTAACTCGTTCTAGAATTTATTTAGATGCTAATATTGTTATTTGTGGAAAATTGTATGAAGGAAAATGACCTGTTTAAAAACGTACATCAAAGGTTTGCTTGTATATAAGGGCTTCAAGTTTGCTATTTCACTACATAAATGAAATTACGTTGCCCCTGCGAGTGAAAATATACTATAAATTGAAATGTTAACATAATTTATTTGATTCCTAAAAGTTTAATAGTACAATGTAATGAAAATTGAAAATCTAATTCCCCAATCGTTTTCTGATAATAGCATTTAATGACTCTTTATTGTCTAATCTTCTGCAGCCAATTGGATCCGATGTGATACTACATTGTTGACATTTATTCAGGATAAGGAAATTTACATTATACATTTCCAGTCCTTTAAACGTAATTAACAATTATGAGTAATTAATAAAAATCTACTTTCTTGTTTCAGTTGCTGAATCAGCATTCTGGTGCTGGTTCTGCTAAACTTCGAATGTAATACTGCGCTGTTGTGGGTTTTTCAAAAGTAAAAACTTGAAATAGGTCTTATGTAATTTCCTCAAGTTAAATGAAAATCGGTTTACAAAACGATTGATGGTTTGGTGTTTAAACAAGTTCCTTGTTGAATGCAAGATTCATATTTCTTAAGTATCTTAAGCAAACGAAGTGGTCGCCATGTCTCATGAAAACTCAAGTGGTATCTTTGTTTCATTAAAACATTGCCAGTCAATTCACGTAAATGAAATGTCTTAAAGTGCCATTTAATATCACTTTATACATTTGCAAACATTTCAAAAGATCGCAATTTTTTTTCTGCCACAGAAACACCGACATATACCTTAAACTATAAGATAATTAAATTAAAAGTCTTCGTTTATTTTTCATTATCCTGATTGTAAAAAGTATTTAAAAATAAAACAATCAAACAGTTAAAGTAGAAACTTGTAAGAAATAACTGCCCACAAAAGCCATCAATTGATTTTCCTGTAAATTCCCGTTATTTCTCTTAATAACTTAAACAGATAATGTATTATGGATGATATCTCCAATCTATTTTTTTCATGTTGATCTTTGTTTGAAACTAAAGACATAATCACTTTAAAGGAGGTGGCGGTTAACTGCATCTAACACATGTTAATCGTATATCATTCGCGATAAAGATTATGGCAAAGTGAAATATTTGCAGATCTTTATTTGCAATATTTATACATATACCTTAACAGGAAATCCATGTTTAAGACAGCAATACAAGTTTTACAGCAGACGACTTTTCCTTTGAGATCAATTTGTTATCTGAGATAATGGACTACAATATACTGCCTAGACACGTCATTAAAGAAAACATATTGTGTTTGGCTAAAAACAATTCAGAAAGGCTTGTATTGTTACAAATAACCTAATATAAGGGTGTGTGTTTCACCAGTTATGGAAAATGTTATTCTGGTTCTCCCTGGTGCTTTATTATGACAATGGTACTTAATATCATCCACAAAACATGTTACATGTATCTTTCAATGTTTGTCTTTTAACATGATTGTAGAACGTTATAGAATGGTGTATGGTTTACACAAAATATCGTACGCACGCGATATTTCACTTAGTATAAAAACAGGAATCACTGTTTATATAAACTATTAAATCAAAACAATGAAGCTGAGGATATAAGTAGTGTTTAATGTTACGAGTGATTGATGTAACGATGAAATACCTTTGCGAATAAGTTATTGTTATATTTAATATTCTAACGTGGTTATTTCGAAGTTTACTTTAAAATCCGACTTATTGGCCAAGTGTTAATATTTTCAGATTCATCATAAAAACATTATACCTGATGCTGGGATTGTGTCGGGCTGCGTCCTGTGAACGTTGCTCTTGCTTTTTTGAACTTCTCATTTGTTCTCATTTTCTTAATTATGAATTAGAAATATTAAATTTCTTGTGGACCATTAAAATCAACGCCTTTAAGCCTCGATAAAAATGTCTTAACAAACCTAATTATTTTTTCATCTCTGCGATTATTTATTTCACAATGTCAAGTGATACAATGTTCTAATAGGGACTCCACTGCGGTTTCTTCACATGACGATACTGAAATGCTTTTTTCAGATTTTTGTTGTATTTACTGTTGTTCTGGACCAATAACGTGTGGGCAAAATTTAAGATCATTTGCTCAATACTTTTTCTAAAATAATCATTTAAATTGTGCGTAATGACATAAAAATGAAAAGCGAATAAACGGTTTTAACTAACATAGGGCTAAGAATTACACAACAAATCTGTTTTCAGTTACCCATGTGTCTGTAAAATGACTGTAAAAATGACTGTAAAAATTCAAAATTTCATTTTGAAAGAACTTTTGACGTCTGTGGAATGCCGTTAAATGCAAGTGCTATATTACGACTTAAATACTTATATCAAAACACATTTTAGATTAATATTTTATTCTTTAGTACTTACAGAAAATGATTTATATATTTTAACCATTAAAACAACAAACTATGCATCTTAACGATACAGTTAGTCAATTTACGGACTCGTCATAAGGTTTTTGTCGATAGCAAGGGAATAAAGACTGACTATCTTAGTATCATCATCAAATACAATTGATATTTTCTTATTTTATATGATTATAAGTATCTTTATAGTGTCAATCATGCCAGATACCCAGCAATAAGAAATATATAACGGAACGGTATATGCCTTGTATGAAATACCCAGGAGTAATGGTCATTTAGGGAGGACAATACTCACATAACGCATTGTTAAAGAAACTGCACTTTGTCCAAATGAGGCATGTCAGATAACAAGAATTCAGTCACAAGGACTGAGAAATGTCCATTTTAGTTTCGTCAGCTTGATCTGTAAGATGTAATCAAAAGATAAAGGGTAACGACCAACTGCAAAATGCTAATACAGCAAGCGTGATAAAGGTTTGAAATATACCGACGAGACACTTCATTTAAGGAAAACAATTCAGCAAGGCGTATATTGTTACATGTAACCTAATATGAGGGTGTGTGTTTCATCTGTTATGGAAAATGTTATTTCGATTCTCTTTGCTTTATAATGACAATGTCATTTAATATCTTCCACAAAACATACTTCCAGTAGACATTTTATTTAAATATTTGTCTTATTACTCTTGAAAAAAGTATGGTCTGATCAGTACACAAAAGTATCGAGGCAAAATTAATTATAATAAGCTTAAGGAATATGAATTACAATTACATTGAGGCGTTTAGGATTGTTTAATCTTTTTCGAGAGTTTAAAACAAACGATGAAGAACCCTTTGCGAACTATTTCTTTGAATATTTGCGATTCTGATATGACAAATTTTGAATTGATAAATCCGTCTTATTGTCCACCTGTTATTTTCAGACAATTAGAAAATGCTTGCACTTGTGATTTGAATAATGAATTAGAAATATTAAATTCTTATAGAGCATAAACGCTTATAAACGCTTTTAAAACTTTCTTAAACAAGTCTCTTATACCTCATCATTGAATTTATACGTAAAAATCAAGCGATTCAATGTCTTAAGGAAACTCCACTGACGTATTCATGACATGACGGGAATTGATATAATTTTTGAGATCTGTATACCATTTGTTGTGGTTCGGAACTAATAAGGTGTAATTATTTTCTTTTCTTTACTTCCACCATTATCACTTACTAAAATGTAGAAATTTATCTAATGTATTTTCTGTAAATCAAGTAAACATATTTTAAAGTTGTATAACAATTACTTGTAGTATATCACTTTTAAGAAAGGACAAATATACTAAGTAATACGTATTGACATACATTGTATTTCATGCAGAAAAAAATGAACCTACTTATAAGTCAAAGGTCTGTTAAAGATGCGTTCGTTAAATGCCGCCCTTTCGTGTTGATCTTGTTTTTCATATTTCAGATCGAAAGTTGTGTTGTGCGTAGCACAACAGTATTTCAACTTGTTATCAAGTGGCTTCCTAACTTTCCTCTAAGTGAAACAATTCACGCATATTTGAATAAATTAATTGATCCCGTATTTCATGCAGAAAAAATGAACCTACTTATAAGTCAAAGGTCTGTTAAAGATGCGTTCGTTAAATGCCGCCCTTTCGTGTTGATCTTGTTTTTCATATTTCAGATCGAAAGTTGTGTTGTGCGTAGCACAACAGTATTTCAACTTGTTATCAAGTGGCTTCCTAACTTTCCTCTAAGTGAAACAATTCACGCAAATTTGAATAAATTAATTGATCCCGTATTTTATGAAGTTGTGTACTAAATTACACAGAATAAAGAATAATGCCTATAAGGGCTGTAGAAAATGAAAGCTCATTTACAAGTGATGGTTAACTTGACCAGCAACACATGTGCATGTTAGTAGGGAAAAAAGACAATGTAAACAGATACATGTATATCAGTTTCCTTCCATGCAACTTTTAAAGGCATATTACATTTTACCTCTTTAGAAAGAGCAAGCACTGTTTTTATTATTTTAGTAATGTTATTGAGTATGTTAGCTGTGTGTTATCTGAAAATAGAAGCACTAAATGTGAAAGTGTTGGTCATTAAAGTAACAAAATGTAAACAAAGTAGTAGTTACACTTCCAAACAAAATACTTAACCACTATAACTTTACTTATATCCAGAAAGCAACAGAGGCAAATATGATTCAGGTAATTGATCAATGAGTAACATTTTGGAAGCTATAAAAGTAAACCAAAAATGAAAAGCTTTTGAGAAATAAAGACAACCATATTCCTGGAGCATAATGGGCATTTAAACGTTTAATAAACATTATAAATAAGTTATTACATTGAGTTTATCAGAAATACATTTCTTATTACTTCCCTTTACTTAGTTCGAGTTATGCCTTTCATAACGAGCGTCAGGTTTATCTTATTAGACCATCAAATTTTTGAAATACAGGGACATTAAGTAGGTTTTATAACGTTTAGCAATGTTTTCGTTCATTTATCTTTCGTTTTTGAAGAAAACTAACACATTACTTTCAAACAGGCATTTTTTGGTATTCTTTTTAAAATTCAAAAATTGTTCGAAGCGGATATATATGTATAGCTTTATACACTTTCATAGCACTTTAATATGAAAAAAAAAATTGAAAAAGAAAACAGTATGCTATTCATTAATCATAAAAAAGTATCGACATTATGTGTTACTATTGTATCTTTTGTCATGTAATATAAAAATTCCTTTTTGTATAATCAAAACATGATTTCAGTACAGCTTCAAAGGTGAATAAAACAATTCAAACGATGACGTAAAACAAAACAAAGGCCACCCAACAACTTAATGTCCATCTGCTTACTGTGAATAGAATTGCATCTGTTGAATAAATAAACACAATTACAGCGAAATGAGAAAAAACTAAAAGCAATTCACCATTACAAATAAATTTGCAATTAACATCAGAACGGCCTTGAAGCTTTTAGTATTCTCGTGAAAACAAACCCTGTGAATTATTGATGCCTTATCAAAGACGGGCTGAGAACGTGTTTTTTTATGAACCTACTAAACTTCTACAAAGCATGACAGAATATCATACATCAATCAAACGCTATAATACTGCAACACAATGTGCTCAATTATTTAACTTGTGTTAATTAATAGCGATCTGAACCTTTCTGAAATTAATATTATGCATGCAACCTTAATGTGTTGAACTCAAGTGCGAGTTTCGTTTGTCTTGATACTTCTTAAATTTTACTGCAGTAAATCAATATCATCTAAATTGAGAATGAATATCTAACATTTTAATAATATTTGTGCACTATTCCTAATAAATGTATAAATTTCAAACTGATTCAATGTCTTTCAAGTTCACAAAATATGTCCACGTCTGTCTGTCGGCTCTTCAAATATATTCCTTTTTAGTTTTGTTACTTTTTTCTTAGGAGCTCATCACTGTATGTCAAATTGCATTTGACTTATTGTTGTGTGTACATGCTTATGGAATTTTTAATTCCTACTAACCCTTTTCAAATTGGGTGGTTCTACTATTCCTACTTGAATACTGTATAATCACCCTTAGGATATGGCCCCTGCTTTTAAATGTGTCCTTGGACATCTTGTCTGTGATATGCAGGAATCATAACTCTTATCCCCTTTCAAAATTCTATTTTATTTAGTCCAACACATTCTTTTATTTGGCAACCATAAGTCGCTTTTCAGGGACTGGCACTAACGTGCCATATTAAAGGTTTCAAGATACCCGCCGTATAAACACATCTGCGGATGTTTCTCAATTTAAAACTTCACCATTTTCATGTGAAAATGTTGAATTCTGCTTAAGCCGATGCTAGGGGTGTGACCGGTAACCTGCACTTCCCAGTACCTTCCATAAACAGGCGCAATCAAACCGAGACTGCAACATTTTCAATTTTGCCATTTTAGGCGTTTTTGAGAGTAAAAAGTCCACCTGATCAGACTTGTTATATTTTTTGTCATTGAAGATTGTTCAGCACGACATTCTTGTTGTGTGTACATGTTTATGGTAATTTTAGTTCCTATTATTTGTCCCTTATCAACTTGGACTGTTCCACAATTCCTACTTCACCCTTCAAATACGGTGTCTGCTATTTATGTTTGTCTTATGACGTCTTGTCGTGTGATGTGCAGGATCTATAACCTCTGATCCCATTCAAAATTTCATGTTTATTTAAATATTATTATTTTTTATGGTAGACTATCATAAAAGGGATCTTAAATGTCTCTTATGCGAACTATTAGTAATGTTTCATTTGCCATCTCTTCCCTTCTTTATATCGAACCATTGTAAGATGTTTTTCTTGTTCCTCCTCTGCATCTGCATTCTTCGAATGCATTGCGTATCTATAAACGATACGGTTTGAACAGTTTCTTCAACATATGTCACATTTTATATATTTCTTCTTTTTACCTTTTCATTCGTTGCGTTTCCCTCGGTGGCAACCTTATACAGTATTAACTATTGTCGGGCAAATATAAAGGATTGGTGCAGTCTAAACAGGGTTACTTTTAATTCGGCTTGTTCTAGATTCTGACTACCAGGGAGGCGCTTTTTCATGGAATGGCACGACGTATCGCAATAAAGTTTCTATAATAACCGCCGTATGAACACATTTGCGGAGGTTTCTTAATTCAAAATTCCACCGATTCTCATGTTTAAATGTTGTTATCTGCCTATGTCGGTAGATTGCAGCTACCGGTAGACTGCAGTTAACACTCCTGTACAAATAATGAAAGATGTTACATTTTCAATCCTTGAAGATTGTTAAGCACGACATTATTGCTGTACAAACAAGTTTGTGGTGATTAAAGTTATCTCTTTTTTCTGGTTGGGTGGCACCAAGCGCAAAAAAAATCAGTCTTCCTGATATTAGTCGATAATCATAACAATACAATGTAAATAGACTGATCATTCTTCAGTTTATTGTGAAACTTGCTGGTCAAATATTTAAATGGTCATTGAAACTGTTCATTTTGGAAATGTGTCCATAGGACACAGATGGACACTGATGCCCCCAACATCTACCCCCACTGTTCTTTCAGTCTACGGTTGGACGTACACCCAATTGTATCATTAATGGTTGGTTAAATTTACCCTGGGTTAAATTTAACCAACCTTGGTTAACTTACCAATCTGGTTAGTCACTTGTATAAATCAAGATAACCAAAAAGTTAACAAACCAAATTGGTTAAATTTAACCGTCTCTTAATATTACTTTTTTTCTTTTAGTTACCGCCCATATTTATTTTTAATTAAAAATACAAACACAGTGTAATATATTTCAATATTTTATTCATCTTAAGAAATGTCTCAACAAAATCCCTATAAAACCGTTGATATAGAATCTGGCATCCAGTCAGTCAGTCTCAACAATAGTACAAATAACTTTACTTATTTCACTAAATATCAATAATATACAAAATACAGGATTCTATCTCTTGAAAATCATAGCCCCGCCCCCTTTAATTTCCGTGCATCATTCTTCTCTTTTATTAAGGTATTATTACTCCTTTAATATTTGTCAGACAATATATGAAATTAAGTAGATAGGCAGAGGCAAACTAAATGATCCGGTATTCACCTCCTATGAATTACAACTTGAAAAAAAAATTAAAAAGAAAACGACCTAAAAATATTATTCTTTCTTGACTTAAAACTCGAAAAAACTCCTTGGAAAATGTATATTGTATTGCATTTATAGATGTGCTGATGACATTAAAATATAAAATATAATCAGCTGCAAAGAGGTATATTTGCTTATTTCTGTTATTGCAAAACAAATCAGTAAAATATATTTATGAATGTAAAGATAAGAAATTATAGGTATTAAAAATAATGGAGTTGTACAAGACTAACAATGTTACAAATTTAATCATACTTTTTTGAGTGTACAAGATTAACAAAATGTATAAAATGTAAGTAAGAATTATGACATACAACAATAGAATTTGTAATTTTATGATATACAAAATAATGTTTGGAGGAGACGATGAACTATTCTGACCAAATAATTAGAAATGTTTTATAGAAAGAAGTTTGTAAAGTATAACGGCATAGATACATGTAAATGCACTTTTTTCATTGATAAAATTAAGATGTTTTTCACTTGCATACCAGCAAGGATCGACTTCATGGATATAAAATGTCTATTTCTTCTGTATATTTGAAAGGTTGTGAATAGTATTTGTCAAAATATATGTGTACACGCACTGATTTTTTTTTTGCGAATAAGATAGTCATTGAATATACTAAGAAACTGATAACAGAATAGTTTGGTTTATGACGACTTTCTAGCTTTATTGGCGGAGGACGACCACAAGCGTCCCATGACGTATCCCTATACATTATTTTGGAAGGAGCAGGTAGAACTTTCCATAAGCTAGCTTAATTAATAGATTCCTAATATGATACTGTCCTATTAAAATTCCCCGTCTGTATGGGCCTATATATACCGGATAAAGAATGATAATAAAACAAAATCCAACAATTTTTCATAACTACATGGGATTTCAAAAATATTCATTTTGAAGCAGACAGGGTTAACATAAAACCTATGTACCTATACTATAAGACTAATTAAAAGGGGTTGGAACATTGAGTACATTATAGCAATAGATGATAAACAATAAACTTGTCATACCAACGACCTGCAAATCTTTCTAAAACATTTATTCATCAATATTACTCAAAATATGAATATACAAACTATTTACATTTATTTATTCACATGTATTTGTTGCACAAATTATGGTAAATTAATACATAAACTTCTAAGAACATAAAGAAGAAAGGGGGACAACTAATATCATTATAAACAAAAGAAATGGAGGGATAGAAACAAAAACAAGCGATGACTGTATGCTACAGAATAGAATCGCTGAATCATAATTAATTATGTGTAAAAAAAATACACAATTTGGCGACTAAATAAACTGGTAACTAAAGTAACACAGCATTTTAGTTAAAATTATTATGCAATAAACTGTAACAAAATTTTCATTTTTGTTTTTTGTTGTTCTATTCTTTTACTGATAGCGTAGTAGTCTTTTTTTCAAAATAGAATTATTATCTTAGGAAACATGCCATAATTAGCTAAGGGTGCTCTCCAGTACTGAATTTAATATTTTGTATTTCTAAAATAATAATTGCATATTTTTTTGTTGAAGAAATGAAGAAAATTCACTATCTTTGATAGATCAAATGATTCTACTGTAGCACACAATCAAACAAATCTCAACATAATTCAATAGATAATTTAGAAACAAACAAATAAACGAATAGTACTTGTAAATGTGAACAGAATGCATAGAAAAGTCTATGATCTAAAGTATACTTAAATCTCGTTCTTTTTGGAGTTTACCTGTGATAAAAAATTTAAAAAAAAAACATATTAAAAATATAAAAACCAATTTAAAAAAACGTGTATTTCGGTGGTATAATTTTATAAGACCCTGTTTTCCCATTATATTTTGCATCATTTAGTTAAGCAGTTTATTTTTTTCTGAATTGTTTAATCACACTTTGTAGGCGAGTACTTTCAACAATTTTTAAACCATGATATAATTGAACTTACACTATGGGTATAACAGAAATATTTACAGAAACTTCATTGTATAAAGACATATATACTGATACTATCAGTGTACATTGTATGACAAGAGCTTTGATGCTTTTGCGGACACTGTTTTAATTTCAAGACCAAAGTCATAGAAAAAAAACAAATGCATTTTTATCAAACTGTATACGAATATTTTTCAAATTTTAGTAGTCTTTAATAAAGTAAGCCTTGGCCAATTTTATGAACTTAAAAATGTTTATTTTCAAGTTGTAACACCATATTTGACTTGAGCTTAGAGTGTGATCAAACCACTCTGAAAATAATAAACTTCCAAAACTAAAATAACAATGCTTCAATGAATGCTTGTCAAATAAGAAATTATACTTTTTCATTATTTACCTCTGAATTTGTTAATAATAATTTAAGCGCCATACTCTGTAGATATTGAATAATCATTCAAATAATTCAACTTAAAGAATTTTAGTATGTAGTTTACGTCTTTACTTTTACCTCTACAATTTTTTATTGTTCTTTACGCGAAAATATTCCTGTAATTAATTTAAGATATATATATACATTCGATATTTGTAAGTATTTTCTAGCCGAGATAAAATGTTCATGTTCTTCACAATGTTCATCCACTAGAACTTCTATATTTCACATTATTTTAAACATTCATGTTGAAACAATGTTGGAAGAATCAGTTCTCAAAAATCAGCAGTTACATATAAAATAATTAAAAAAATTAAAAAATAACTCAAAAAACGTCACCAAAAAGGTCAATGAATTATTTAAATAATTACTGCACAAAAATCACTTTTTCCTTTGTAATTGTTTAATTGGGATTTACAATTTCAAAACATATATATAATACGAACCTTTTACCATTGTATTGTACTAAAATTATACAGCCTTATAGTGCTAGAATTCTACAATGGACTTGTCTAGCATCTATTTCTAAAACTGTCCATTATCAAAAATGAAACATTTGAAGTCACCAGTCAGCCAACAGAAGAGGGCTGGTTAAAACTTTACGGATGTGAATGTTGATATGGCTCTATACTGGCTGCAAAGGCTGTGTATGTTCCGTTTCAACATCTAATGGATCAAGCATCAAACAATTATATACTGGCTTTTTATTACAATATAATCAATCAACATATATATATATATACTTTATACAACGAACAGATCAGTGAAACTCTGGAATGGAAAATAAACTCTAAATTAAACAATCAAACCCTTTGCCATTCTAAA